>NC_133736.1:0-2500 GCF_048934315.1 Petromyzon marinus
AACTCACCCCCCCCCAACACTCACCCCCCAACACTCACCCCCCAACACTCACCCCCCCCAACACTCCCCCAACACTCACCCCCCCAACACTCACCCCCCAACACTCACCCCCCAACACTCACCCCCCCCAACACTCACCTCCCAACACTCACCCCCCAACACTCACCCCCCCAACACTCACCCCCCAACACTCACCCCCCACACACTCACCCCCCACACTCACCCCCACACTCACTCCCCACACTCACCCCCCCCAACACTCACCTCCCAACACTCACCCCCCAACACTCACCCCCCAACACTCACCCCCCAACACTCACCCCCCAACACTCACCCCCCAACACTCATCCCCCAACACTCACCCCCCCACACTCACCCCCCACACTCACCCCCACACTCACTCCCCACACTCACCCCCCCCAACACTCACCCCCTAACACTCACCCCCCCACACTCACCCCCCCAACACTCACTCCCCAACACTCACCCCCCCACACTCACTCCCAACACTCACCCCCCCAACACTCACCCCCCCAACACTCACCCCCCAACACTCACCCCCCCACTCACCACCCCCCCACACTCACCCCCCCAACACTCACCCCCCCACACTCACCCCCCAACACTCACTCCCCACACTCACCCCCCCCAACGCTCACCCCCCAACGCTCACCCCCCCCACCACTCACCCCCCAACACTCACCCCCCATACTCACCCCCCAACACTCACCCCCCAACACTCACCCCCCCACACTCACCCCCCCCACACTCACCACCCCCCCACACCCCTCCTCACCCGTTGGTGAGTGCCAGCCGCAGGAAGCCCCGGCGTGTCCCCAGCGCCAGCTGGTGCCTGCCGGGCTGCGTGGCGAGGGCCTCGGCAGCGCCGCCCACCACCAGCGCCACCAGCTGACCGCCCTGGCGGTGCGACAGGCGGTGCGACAGGGACGCCCGCGTCGCCGGGCACACGCCTCGTGTGGTGGGGGGGTGGTGGGTGGACGGTGGGTGGACGGTGGGTGGGGAGAGACGTGGGAGATGGTGGGGAGAGACGTGGGAGATGGTGGGGAGAGACGTGGGAGACACGGGGAGACACGGTGAGATGGTGGGGAGATGGTGGGGAGACACGGTGAGATGGTGGGGAGATGGTGGGGAAAGACGTGGGAGACACGGGGAGATGGTGGGGAGAGACGTGGGAGACACGGGGAGATGGTGGGGAGACACGGGGAGATGGTGGGGAGAGACGTGGGAGATGGTGGGGAGATGGTGGGGAGAGACGTGGGAGATGGTGGGGAGAGAGGGGGAGATGGTGGGGAGATGGTGGGGAGATGGTGGGGAGAGACGTGGGGGAGACGGGGAGATGGTGGGGAGAGACGTGGGAGACACGGGGAGATGGTGGGGAGAGATGGAGAGATGGTGGGGAGAGACGGGGAGATGGTGGGGAGAGACGTGGAAGACACGGGGAGATGGTGGGGAGAGACGGGGAGGTGGTGGGGAGAGACGAGGAGATGGTGGGGAGACACGGTGAGATGGTGGGGAGAGACGGGGAGATGGTGGGGAGAGACAGGGAGATGGTGGGGAGAGACGTGGGAGACACGGGGAGATGGTGGGGAGAGAAGGGGAGATGGTGGGGAGATGGTGGGGAGAGACGTGGAAGAGACGGGGAGATGGTGGCGAGAGACGTGGGAGACACGGGGAGATGGTGGGGAGAGAAGGGGAGATGGTGGGGAGATGGTGGGGAGAGACGTGGGAGGCACGGGGAGATGGTGGGGAGAGATGGGGAGATGGTGGGGAGATGGTGGGGAGAGACGTGGGAGAGACGGGGAGATGGTGGGGAGAGACGTGGGAGACACGGTGAGATGGTGGGGAGATGGTGGGGAGAGACGTGGGAGATACGGGGATATGGTGGGGAGATGGTGGGGAGAGACGTGGGAGACACGGGGAGATGGTGGGGAGAGACGTGGGAGACACGGGGAGATGGTGGGGAGAGACGTGCGAGACACGGGGAGATGGTGGGGAGATGGTGGGGAGAGACGTGGGAGACACGGGGAGATGGTGGGGAGAGACGTGGGCGACACGGGGAGATGGTGGGGAGAGACGTGGGAGACACGGTGAGATGGTGGGGAGATGGTGGGGAGAGACGTGGGAGACACGGGGAGATGGTGGGGAGAGACGTGGGAGACACGGGGAGATGGTGGGGAGAGACGTGGGAGACACGGGGAGATGGTGGGGAGATGGTGGGGAGAGACGTGGGAGAGACGGGGAGATGGTGGGGAGAGACGTGGGAGACACGGGGAGATGGTGGGGAGATGGTGGGGAGAGACGTGGGAGATGGTGGGGAGATGGTGGGGAGAGACGTGGAGACACGGGGAGATGGTGGGGAGAGATGGGGAGATGGTGGGGAGAGATGGGGAGATGGTGGGGAGAGACGTGGGAGACACGGGGAGATGGTGGGGAGAGACGGGGAGATGGTGGGGAGAGATGGGGAGATGGTGGGGAGAGA
>NC_133736.1:5000-177500 GCF_048934315.1 Petromyzon marinus
TGGGGGCACGTGTCAACAACAACAACAACATCAACAACAACAACGTCAACAACAACAACAACAGGGCCAGCACCAGGTTCACGTCGCTCGGGAGATCGCACGTCTTCACCAGCTGGGGGGCACGTGTCAACAACAACAACATCAACAACAACAACAACAACGTCAACAACAACAACAACAACATCACTGTCAACAACAACATCAACAGGGCCAGCACCAGGTTCACGTCGCTCGGGAGATCGCACGTCTTCACCAGCTGGGGGCACGTGTCAACAACAACAACATCAACAACAACATCAACAACGTCAACAACAACAACAACATCACCAACAACAACAACAGTGCCAGCACCAGGTTCACGTCGCTCGGGAGATCGCACGTCTTCACCAGCTGGGGGCACGTGTCAACAACAACAACATCAACAACAACATCAACAACGTCAACAACAACATCAACAACAACAGCAGGGCCAGCACCAGGTTCACGTCGCTCGGGAGATCGCACGTCTTCACCAGCTGGGGGCACGTGTCAACAACAACATCAACAACAACAACATCAACAACAACAACATCATCAACAACAACACCGTCACCATCAGCAGCAGTGCCAGCACCAGGTTCACGTCGCTCGGGAGATCGCACGTCTTCACCAGCTAGGGGGCACGTGTCAACAACAACAACAACGTCAACAACAACAACAACATCGTCGTCACCAACATCATCGTCAACATTGTCAACATCATCAATGTCATCGTCACTGTCATCATCACCATCATCAACAACATTCTGATCAACATCGTCGTCATCAACATCGTCAACATCGTCAACATCGTTAACATCATCATCATCAACATCGTCAACATCCACATCATCATCAACATCGTCAACATCCACATCATCATCAACATCGTCAACATCGTCAACATCATCAACATTATCAACAGCATCACCATCAACATCGTCAACATCATCATGTGATGACGTCAACATCAGCAACATCAACACCATCACCATCACACCTCCTCCCTCTCTGACCTTGACAGGAAAGTAGTCCCGCAGGTAGTTCCAGATCGCCCAGCTGCGCACCCATTGCGATCTCCTTCCTCCTGCAACAAGTAGGGCCCAATCACCTTGCGTGAGTGTGTGAAGACTCACCTGTGAGCTCACCTGTGTGAGCGTGTGAGTGAGCTAAACAACCCCCTAGCTCCTCGCGGTGCCGTAGGGCAACTCTGTCGTGGACAGTGCTGTGGGGGGAGGTTCCAATTCCGATTGGCTCCTCCCCTCATGGCGTCTGTGACCGCCACAGGGGCTAAACGGGGGCTCTGGACGGGTGCGAGGGGCTGGTAACCCCTCCGCCTTCAAACATTTACCACTAAACCACGTCTAAAATATCTAACTAATAAGCTTGTGCCGGAGGCCCCGGGGGAACAGGCGTCTATGACGTCTCCTGGCCAAACCCCAATTGGCGGAGCCAGGAGATTGAATCTCTACCCTCGGGGCTCCTCCAGAAACAACGAAAATCCACTACGAGTGGCCACATGGAATATTCGAACGCTCACTGCGGAGGAGAGGCTGCCACTCCTCTGTCGGGAGCTGGACCGGTACCGCCTGGATCTCTGTGGCATTCAGGAGGTCCGGTGGACCGGTTCTGGCTCCTGCCACCATGAGGGGTGGACAGTCCACTACTCGGGGCAGCAGACTGCCAAACAACAGGGTGTGGCTCTTCTTTTGAAGGAGGCGTGGGAGCGTGGCGGTGAGGTGTGGGAAGCTGTAAGCCCCAGGCTACCTTGGGCTCGCCTTCCTATCAATCGGAGGTGAGGAGTGGTGGTTGTGGTTACTTATGCCCCCACCGAAGACGAACATCCGTGGAGGGATGCAGGCAAGGCCAATGAGTCAGATGCCTTCTATGACCTCCTGTCACAGGTGCTAGCTAAAGTGGCCCCTCGGAATACAGTCATCTTGTTGGGTGACTTCAATGCCCGAGTTGGTCATGATGCTGGCACCTGGTCTGGAGTGATTGGATGGCATGGGCCAGATCAGCTCAATAACAACGGTAGGAGGCTGCTAGATTTTTGTGCAGCCCATGGGCTTGTAATTACCAACACGCTGTTCCAGCATCGGCGCATCCAAAAAACATCATGGATGCATGCCGGGTCTAAGCAAGAACATCTGCTGGACTACATAGTGACGGACCAGCAGATGCGAGCCCATGTCCTTGACACCAGGACCTACCATGGAGCTGATCTGCCCTCTGACCATCGACTAGTCATCTGTAAGATGCGCCTGCCATTCTTCCGCTCTGGTGGTGGGTGTACACCCAGGACCCCATTCCAACCTAAAGTGGCCTGGTCTCAGTTATCTGATGAAAGTTGCAAGCGAGAATTTCATCATAGCCTGCGGCTGGGGTTGGCATCGTCCCCCACTCCTGATGTCAAGGGTAAATCGGCGAGGTTTAGGACTGTGACTCATTCAGCTGCAATGGCTGCTTTGGGTACGCGGTCCAGACCTCCCCAGAGACCCTGGCTGACAGAGGAGGTGTTCAGGATGGTTAAGATAAAGCGACAGGCCCACTGTCATCAGCTACAGAATCCCATGTCAGAGAATGAGGAGGCTGACCGCAGCCTTCGCTCGGAGGTTCGGAGAGCTGCAAGGATGGGCGGTAGTCGCGGGTTGCTGAGGAGATGGAGTCTACCTCAGTGGCCCGTGATCACAAATCTCTATTTAACTCCATCAAAAAAGCAACCTGCAGTGCCACACCTACTACCAACATTAGGGAAAAAAACAGTGATCCAATCTCTGACCCCCAGGAACAGGTTTGCAGATTTGCTGAGCATTTCTGTGAGCTTCTGGAGGAGGGAAAATCCCTCAGCCAGGAAAACATCGTGGCACAAAGTGAGGATGACCCTGCTAAGGCTGCGGTGCCTCAAATATTGGAAGAAGTCACTCCCTGTGAGTGGCTGGCTGAAGTGCCATCCGTTGAGGGAGTACTGAAGGCGATCCGGAGTCTGAGACCAGGAAAGGCAGCGGGCAGAGATGATCTCCCAAGCGAAATGCTGAGGGAGGGTGGCGTTTGTGCACAGACTGCCCTATATGACATAACAACAGTCTGGACCACTGGACGGGTTCCGCAGGATTGGAAGGATGCCCTGGTGGTCCCCCTCTTTAAGAAGGGGGACCGCACAGACTGCAACAACTACAGGGGCATCTCACTCCTCAGTGTGCCGGGAAAGGTCTGGCAAGGATTATTCAACATCGCCTTGCCAGGCACGCTGAGGAGAGGCTTGCGGAGCCCCAATGCGGTTTCAGGAAAGGGCGGTCCTGCACAGATGCCATATTTTCTGTCCGTCTGCTACAGCAGAGGTGTAGGGAATTCCAGCAAGGACCGACATCTCTGCTTTATTGACCTGGTCACGGCCTATGATACCATCAGTAGGCCTGGGCTCTGGGTTGTTCTTCATGCTTTTGGAGTACCTGACCCTCTGCTCACGATCATTAAGAACCTTCATGATGGTGAGTGGGCCCGGGTAAAACTACGTGGCCGGGAGTCAGAGCCATTCCCTGTACACCTTGTGGTGCGACAGTGATGTCCTCTGGCTCCCACATTTTTTAACATCTATTTTGACCACGTAGTTCGTGAAGCCTTCAATAGCTGTACCGGGGGAATCTCCATATGGTACAGCTATAATGGGAGGCTGATCGATGGCTCCCTATTGCTCAACCACGTTATGTATGCCGATGATTTGGTAATAGCTGCTCATTCAGAGGAGGAGTTGGAGACGCTGCTGCTGGGACTGGAGCGTGCCACTAAGAGATGGGGCCTTACCATCAGCCCCACCAAAACTAAGCACCTGCCTGGGTATTTTGTACCATCGGACACTCCACCCCCACACACAGGTGTGTGAGTTCACCTGTGTGTGTGTGAGTTCACCTGTGTGTGTGTGTGAGTTCACCTGTGTGTGTGTGTGAGTTCACCTGTGTGTGTGTGAGTTCACCTGTGTGTGTGTGTGTGAGTTCACCTGTGTGTGTGAGTTCACCTGTGTGTGTGTGAGTTCACCTGTGTGTGTGTGAGTTCACCTGTGTATGTGAGTTCACCTGTGTGTGTGTGAGTTCACCTGTGTGTGTGAGTTCACCTGTGTGTGTGTGTGTTCACCTGTGTGTGTGAGTTCACCTGTGTGTGTGTGTGAGTGTGAGTTCACCTGTGTGTGTGAGTTCACCTGTGTGTGTGAGTTCACCTGTGTGTGAGTGTGAGTTCACCTGTGTGTGTGTGTGAGTTCACCTGTGTGTGTGTTCACCTGTGTGTGTGTTCACCTGTGTGTGTGTGTGAGTTCACCTGTGTGTGTGTGAGTTCACCTGTGTGTGTGTGAGTTAACCTGTGTATGTGTGTGTGTGAGTTCACCTGTGTGTGTGTGAGTTCACCTGTGTGTGTGAGTTCACCTGTGTGTGTGTGAGTTCACCTGTGTGTGTGTGAGTTCACCTGTGTGTGTGTGTGTGAGTTCACCTGTGTGTGTTCACCTGTGTGTGTGTGAGTGAGTTGACCTGTGTGTGTGTGTGAGTTGACCTGTGTGTGTGTGAGTTCACCTGTGTGTGTGTTCACCTGTGTGTGTGTGAGTTCACCTGTGTGTGTGTGAGTTCACCTGTGTGTGAGTGTGAGTTCACCTGTGTGTGAGTGTGAGTTCACCTGTGTGTGTGTGAGTTCACCTGTGTGTGTGTGTGTGTTCAACTGTGTGTGTGAGTTCACCTGTGTGTGTGTGTGAGTTCACCTGTGTGTGTGTGTGTGAGTTCACCTTTGTGTGAGTGTGTGTGAGTTCCCCTGTGTGTGTGAGTTCACCTGTGTGTGTGTGTGAGTTGACCTGTGTGTGTGTGTGTGAGTTCACCTGTGTGTGTGAGTTCACCTGTGTGTGTGTGTGAGTTCACCTGTGTGTGTGTGTGTGAGTTCACCTGTGTGTGAGTGTGTGTGAGTTCACCTGTGTGTGTGAGTTCACCTGTGTGTGTGTGTGAGTTGACCTGTGTGTGTGTGTGAGTTCACCTGTGTGTGTGAGTTGACCTGTGTGTGTGTGTGAGTTGACCTGTGTGTGTGTGTGAGTTCACCTGTGTGTGTGTGAGTTCACCTGTGTGTGTGAGTGTGAGTTCACCTGTGTGTGTGTGTGTGTGAGTTCACCTGTGTGTGTGTGAGTTCTCCTGTGTGTGTGTGAGTTCACCTGTGTGTGAGTGTGTGAGTTCACCTGTGTGTGAGTGTGAGTTCACCTGTGTGTGTGTGAGTTCACCTGTGTGTGTGTGTGTGAGTTCACCTGTGTGTGTGTTCACCTGTGTGTGTGTGAGTTCACCTGTGTGTGTGTGAGTTCACCTGTTTGTGTGTGAGTTCACCTGTGTGTGAGTGTGAGTTCACCTGTGTGTGTGTGAGTTCACCTGTGTGTGTGTGTGAGTTCACCTGTGTAAGGGGTGTTGATGTCAGTGAACCACCAGGTGTAGTAGAGCAGAGCAAGTGGCCATAGCCTCGTCCATAGTAACGTGTAAAGCAGCAACAACTGGCACATCATACCTGTAGCGCACACACAGCACACCTTTGAACACACCTGCACACACCGTGTAGTTTGTGGGTAGTTTGGGGGTAGTTATGGTGTAGTCTGTGGGTAGTTTGGGTGTAGTTTGGGGGGGGGGGGTAAATACGGTGTAGTTTCGGTGTAGTTTGGGGGTAGTTAGGGTGTAGTTTCGGTATAGTTTGAGTGTAGTTTGGGGGTAGTTTGGGTGCAGTTTGGGGGTAGTTGGGGGTAGCTTTGGTGTAGTTTGGTTGCAATTTAAGTGTAGTTCGAGTGCAGTTTGTGTGTAGTTTCGGTGTAGTTTCGGTGTAGTTTCGGTGTAGTTTTGGTGTAGTTTGGATGTAGTTTGGGGATAGTTTGGGTGTAGTTTGGGAGTGGTTTGGGGGTGGTTTTGGTGTAGTTTGGGGGTAGTTTGGGGGTAGTTATGGTGTAGTTTGGGGGTAGTTATGGCGTCGTTTCGGTGTAGTTTGGGTGTAGTTATGGTGTAGTTTGGGGGTAGTTATGGTGTAGTTTCAGTATAGTTTTGGTGTAGTTTGGAGGTAGTTTCGGTGTAGTTTCGGTGTTGTTTTGGGAGTAGTTATGGTGTAGTTTGTTTGTAGTTTGGGTATAGTTTGGGGGTAGTTTGGGGGTAGCTTTGGTGTAGTTTAACTGCAATTTAAGTGTAGTTTGAGTACAGTTAGGGTGTAGTTTGTGTGTAGTTATGGTGTAGTTTGGGGGTAGTTTGGGTGTGATGTGGATGTAGTTTGGGGGAGGGGGTAAATATGGTGTAGTTTGGGGGTAGTTATGGTGTAGTTATGGTGTAGTTTGGGGGGTAGTTATGGTGTCATTCGGGGGTAGTTATGGTGTAGTTTGGTGGTAGTTATGGTGTAGTTTGGGGGGTAGTTATGGTGTAGTTTGGGAGTAGGTATGGTGTAGTTTGGGGGTAGTTATGGTGTAGTTTGGGGGTAGTTTGGGTGCAGTTTGGGGTAGCTTTGGTGTAGTTTGGTTGCAATTTAAGTGTAGTTTGGGTGTAGTTTGTGTGTGGTTTGGGTGCAGTTTGGGAGTAGTTTGGGGGTGGTTTTGGTGTAGTTTGGGGGTAGTTATGGCGTAGTTTCGGTATAGTTTGGGGGGTAGTTATGGTGTCATTTGGGGGTAGTTATGGTGTGGTATGGGGGAAGTTATGGTGTAGCTATGGTGTAGTTTGGGGGTAGTTATGGTGTAGTTATGGTGTAGTTTGGGGGGTGTTATGGTGTTTTTTGGGTGTAGTTTGGGGGTCGTTATGGTGTAGTTTGGGGGTAGGTATGGTGTAGTTTGGGGGTAGTTATGGTGTAGTTTGGGGGTAGGTATGGTGTAGTTTGGGGGTAGTTATGGTGTAGTTTGTGGGTAAGTATGGTGTAGTTTGGGCGTAGTTTTGGTGTAGTTTGGGGGTAGTTTGGGGGTCGTTATGGTGTAGTTTGGGGGTTGTTATGGTGTTGTTTGGGGGTAGTCATGGTGTAGTTTGGGGGTAGTTATGGTGTAGTTTGGGGGTAGTTTTGGTGTAGTTTGGAGGTAGTTTTGGTGTAGTTTGGGGGTAGTTTGGGGGTGGTTATGGGGGTAGTTATGGTGTAGGTTGGGGATAGTTATGGTGTAGTTGGGGTAGTTATGGTGTAGGTTGGGGATAGTTATGGTGTAGTTTGGGGGTAGTTATGGTGTCGTTTGGGGGTAGTTATGGTGTAGTTATGGTGTAGTTTGGGGGAAGTTATGGTGTAGTTTTGGGGTAGTTATGGTGTAGTTTGGGGGTAGTTATGGTGTAGTTTGGGGGTAGTTATGGTGTAGTTTGGGGGTAGTTATGGTGTAGTTTGGGGGTAGGTTGTCGCGGTTACCGTACCCAAGGCGACGAATGACATGAGCCACTTCACCATCACCAGCGTGCGGAGGTGAGTCTCCATGGCAACCCTGGGGGGGGGTGACACCATCACTATCATCAACACCATCACCACCACCATCACTATCATCATCACCATCACCACCATCACTATCATCATCACCATCACCACCACCATCACTATCATCATCACCATCACTATCATCATCACCATCACCACCATCATCACTATCATCAACATCATCACCAACACCATCACTATCATCAACACCATCACCACCACTATCATCAACACCATCACCAACACCATCACTATCATCAACACCATCACCACCATCATCACCACCACCATCACTATCATCAACACCATCACCACCATCACTATCATCAACACCATCACCACCATCACTATCATCAACACCATCACCACCATCACTATCATCAACACCATCACCACCACCATCACTATCATCAAAACCATCACCACCATCATCACCACCACCATCACTATCATCAACACCATCACCACCATCATCACCACCACCATCACTATCATCAACACCATCACCCATTCACTACTCATCACGGGGAGACACAAAGACACTGGGAGACACAGAGACACGCGGAGACAGAGACATGGGGAGACACAGATACGGAGAGACACAGAGACACAGAGACACAGGGACACGGGGAGACACAAAGACACTGGGAGACAGAGACACGTGGAGACACAGAGACATAGAGACACAGGGAGACACAGAGACACGGGGAGACACAGAGACACAGGGAGACAAAGAAACACGGAGAGACACAGAGACCCGGGGAGACACAGAGACACGGGGAGACACAGAGACAATCAGAGACACAGAGACATGGGGAGACACATAGACACGGGGAGACACAGAGACATGGGGAGACACAGAGACACGGGGAGACACAGAGACACCAGGAGACACAGAGACACGGGGAGACACAGAGACAGAGAGACACGGGGAGACACAGAGACGGGGAGACACAGAGACACGGGGAGACACAGAGACCATCAGAGACACAGAGACATAGGGAGACACAGAGACACGGGGAGACACAGAGACACGGGGAGACACAGAGACACGGTGAGACACAGAGACACGGGGAGACACAGACACACGGGGAGACACAGAGACACGGGGAGACACAGAGACACGGGGAGAGAAAGATACACAGAGACACGTGCAGACACAGAGACACGGGGAGACACAGAGACACGGGGAGACACAGAGACACGGGGAGACACAGAGAAACAGAGACACGGGGAGACACAGAGACACAGAGACACGGGGAGACATAGAGACACAGAGACACAGAGACACGGGGAGACACAGAGACACGCGGAAACAGAGACATGGGGAGACACAGATACGGAGAGACACAGAGACACAGAGACACAGGGACACGGGGAGACACAAAGACACTGGGAGACAGAGACACGTGGAGACACAGAGACATAGAGACACAGGGAGACACAGAGACACGGGGAGACACAGAGACACAGGGAGACAAAGAAACACGGAGAGACACAGAGACCCGGGGAGACACAGAGACACGGGGAGACACAGAGACAATCAGAGACACAGAGACATGGGGAGACACATAGACACGGGGAGACACAGAGACATGGGGAGACACAGAGACACGGGGAGACACAGAGACACCAGGAGACACAGAGACACGGGGAGACACAGAGACAGAGAGACACGGGGAGACACAGAGACGGGGAGACACAGAGACACGGGGAGACACAGAGACCATCAGAGACACAGAGACATGGGGAGACACAGAGACACGGGGAGACACAGAGACACGGGGAGACACAGAGACACGGTGAGACACAGAGACACGGGGAGACACAGACACACGGGGAGACACAGAGACACGGGGAGACACAGAGACACGGGGAGAGAAAGATACACAGAGACACGTGCAGACACAGAGACACGGGGAGACACAGAGACACGGGGAGACACAGAGACACGGGGAGACACAGAGAAACAGAGACACGGGGAGACACAGAGACACAGAGACACGGGGAGACATAGAGACACAGAGACACAGAGACACGGGGAGACACAGAGACACGGGGATATACAGAGACTCGGGGAGACACACGAACACAGTTATACAGAGACACAGAGACACTGGGAGACAGAGAAACGGGGAGACACAGAGACACAGGGACACAGAGACATGGGGAGACAGAAACACGGAGAGAAACAGAGACACGGGGAGACACGGGGAGACACAGAGACACGGGGAGACACTGAGACACGAATAGACACAGAGACACGGGAGACAGAGACACGCGGAGACACAGAGAAACGGGGAGACACAGAGACACGCGGAGACACAGAGACACGGGGAGAAACACAGACACGTGGAGACACGGGGAGACACAGAGACACGGGAACACACAGAGACACGGGGAGACACAGAGACACAGAGACACGGGGACACGGGGAGACACAGAGACACGGGGAGACACAGAGACACGGGGAGACACAGAGACACAGAGACACGGGGAGACACAGAGAAACGGGGAGACACAGAGAAACGGGGAGACACAGAAACACGGGGAGACACAGAGACACGGAGAGACACACGGACACAGAGACACAGAGACACGTGGAGACAGAGACAAGGGGAGACACAGAGACACGGGGAGACAGAGACACGGGGAGACACAGAGACACAGGGAGACACAGAGAGATGGAGGGACACAGAGACACTGAGAGACACAGAGACACGGGGAGACACAGAGACACGAGGAGACATAGAGACACGGTGAGACACAGAGAAACAGAGACACGGGGAGACACAGAAACGGGGAGACACAGAGACACGGGGAGACACAGAGACACGGGGAGACATAGAGACAAGCAGAGACACAGCGACACGGGGAGACACAGAGACACAGAGACACAGAGACACGGGGAGACATAGAGACAAGCAGAGACACAGAGACACGGGGAGACACAGAGACACGGATAGACACAGAGACAACGGGAGACACAGAGACCAGGGGAGACACAGAGACACGGTGAGACACAGAGACACGGGGAGACACAGAGACACCGGAAGATACAGAGACACGGGGAGACACAAAGACACGGAGAGACACACGGACACAGAGACACAAAGACACGTGGAGACAGAGACACGGGGAGACACAGAGATACGGGGAGACAGAGACACGAGGAGACACAGAGACACGAGGAGACACACAGACACGAGGAGACACAGAGACACGGGGAGACACAGACACACTGGGAGACACAGAGACACAGGGAGACACAGAGACACTGAGACACGGGGAGACACAGAGACACGGGGAGACACGGGGAGACAGAGACACGGGGAGACACAGGGGCACGGGGAGACAGAGAGACACGGAGACACGGGGAGACACAGAGACACAGAGACACAGGGAGACACAGAGACACGGGGAGACACAGAGACACCGGAAGATACAGAGACACGGGGAGACACAAAGACACGGAGAGATACACGGACACAGAGACACAGAGACCCGTAGAGACAGAGACACGGGGAGACACAGAGATACGGTGAGACAGAGACACGAGGAGACACAGAGACACGAGGAGACACACAGACACGAGGAGACACAGAGACACGGGGAGACACAGACACACGGGGAGACACAGAGACACAGGGAGACACAGAGACACTGAGACACGGGGAGACACAGAGACACGGGGAGACACGGGGAGACAGAGACACGGGGAGACACAAAGACACGGAGAGACACACGGACACAGAGACACAGAGACCCGTAGAGACAGAGACACGGGGAGACACAGAGATACGGGGAGACAGAGACACGAGGAGACACAGAGACACGAGGAGACACACAGACACGAGGAGACACAGAGACACGGGGAGACACAGACACACGGGGAGACACAGAGACACAGGGAGACACAGAGACACTGAGACACGGGGAGACACAGAGACACGGGGAGACACGGGGAGACAGAGACACGGGGAGACACAGGGGCACGGGGAGACAGAGAGACACGGAGACACGGGGAGACACAGAGACACAGAGACACGGGGAGACAGAGACACGGGAAGACACAGAGACACAGAGACACGGGGAGACACAGAGACACGGGGAGACACAGAGACACAGAGACACGGGGAGACACAGAGTCACAGAGACACGGGGAGACAGAGACACGGGGAGACACAGGAACACGGAGAGACACGCGGACACAAGACACAGAGACACAAAGACACGGGGAGACAGAGAGACATGGGGTGACACAGAGACACGGGGAGACACGGGGAGAAACAGAGACACAGAAACACGGGAAGACACAGAGACACGGGAGACAGAGACACGCGGAGACACAGAGACACGGGGAGACACAGAGACACAGAGACACGGGGAAACAGAGACACGGGGAGAAAGAGGGACACGGGGAGACACAGAGACACGGAGACACGGGGAGACACAGAGACACAGAGACACGGGAAGACACAGAGACACAGAGACAGAGACACGGGGAGAGAGAGACACGGGGAGACACAGAGACACAGAGACACGGCACGGGGAGACACAGAGACACGGGGAGACACAGAGACACGCGGAGACACAGAGACACGGGGAGACACAGAGACACGCGGAGACACAGAGACACGTTGAGACACAGACACGGGGAGACACAGAGACACAGAGACACAGAGACACGGGGAGACACAGAGACAGAGACACGGGGAGACACAGACACGGGGAGACACAGAGACACAGGGAGACACAGAGACACAGAGACACGGGGAGACACAAAGACACGCAGAGACACAGAGACACTGGGAGACACAGACACGGGGAGACACAGAGAGACAGAGACACGGGGAGACACAGAGACACGGGGAGACACAGAGACATGGGGAGACACAAAGACACAGGGAGACACTGATACACGGCGAGACACAGAGACACAGAGACTCGGGGAGACACAGAGACACAGAGACACGCGGAGACACAGAGACACACGGAGACACAGAGACACGGGGAGACACAGAGACACGCGGAGACACAGAGACACAGGGAGACACGGGGAGACACAGAGACACGCGGAGACACAGAGACACGGGGAGACACGAGGAGACACAGAGACACGGGGAGACACAGAGACACGCGGGGAGACAGAGACACGCGGAGACACAGAGACACAGCGACTCGGGGAGACACAGAAACACGCGGAGACACGGGGAGACACAGAGACACGGGGAGACACAGAGACACGGGGAGACACAGAGACACGGGGAGACACAGACACGCGGAGACACAGAGACACGGGGAGACACAGAGACACGCGGAGACACAGAGACACGCGGAGACACAGAGACACGGGGAGACACAGAGACACGCGGAGACACAGAGACACGGGGAGACACAGAGACACAGTGAGACACAGAGACACGGTGAGACACACAGACACGGGGAGATACAGAGACACAGGGAGACACAGAGACACGCGGAGACACAGAGACACGGGGAGATACAGAAACACAGAGACACGCGGAGACACAGAAACACGCGGAGACACAGAGACACTGGGAGACACAGAGCCACACGGAGACACAAAGACACGGGGAGACACGGGGAGACACAGAGACACGGGGAGACACGGGGAGACACAGAGACACGCGGAGACACAGAGGCACGGAGAGACACAGAGACACGGGGAGACACAGAGACACGGGGAGACACAGAGACACGCGGAGACACAGAGACACGGGGAGACACAGAGACACGGGGAGACACAGAGACACGCGGAGACACAGAGACACGGGGAGACACAGAGACACGGGGAGACACGGGGAGATACAGAGACACGCGGAGACACAGAGACACGGGGAGACACGGGGAGACACAGAGACACGGGGAGACACAGAGACACGGGGAGACACAGAGACACGCGGGGAGACAGAGACACGCGGAGACACAGAGATACAGAGACACGGGGACACACAGAGACACGGGGAGACACAGAGACACGCGGAGACACAGAGACACTTGGAGACTCAGACACTGGGAGACACAGAGACACAGAGACACGGGGACACACAGAGACACAGAGACACGAGGAGACACAGAGACACGCGGAGACACAGAGACACGCGGAGACACAGAGACACGGGGAGACACAGAGCCACACGGAGACACAGAGACACGGGGAGACACGGGGAGACACAGAGACACGGGGAGACACGGGGAGACACAGAGACACGCGGAGACACAGAGACACGGGGAGACACAGAGACACGGGGAGACACAGAGACACGCGGGGAGACAGAGACACACGGAGACACAGGGACACAGAGACACGGGGAGACACAGAGACACGCGGAGACACAGCGATTCGGGGAGACAGAGAGACACAGAGACACGCGGCGACACAGAGACACGGGGAGACACAGAGACACGGGGAGACACAGAGACACGCGGAGACACAGAGACACGCGGAGGCACAGCGATTCGGGGAGACAGAGAGACACGCGGAGACACAGAGACACGGGGAGACACAGAGACACGGGGAGACACAGAGACACGCGGAGACACAGAGACACGCGGAGACACAGAGACACGGGGAGACACAGAGACACGGGGAGACACAGAGACACGCGGGGAGACAGAGACACGCGGAGACACAGAGACACAGAGACACGGGGACACACAGAGACACGGGGAGACACAGAGACACGCGGAGACACAGAGACACTTGGAGACTCAGACACTGGGAGACAAAGAGACACAGAGACACGGGGACACACAGAGACACAGAGACACGAGGAGACACAGAGACACGCGGAGACACAGAGACACGCGGAGACACAGAGACACGGGGAGACACAGAGCCACACGGAGACACAGAGACACGGGGAGACACGGGGAGACACAGAGACACGGGGAGACACGGGGAGACACAGAGACACGCGGAGACACAGACACGGGGAGACACAGAGACACGGGGAGACACAGAGACACGGGGAAACACAGAGAAACGCGGGGAGACAGAGACACACGGAGACACAGGGACACAGAGACACGGGGAGACACAGAGACACGCGGAGACACAGCGATTCGGGGAGACAGAGAGACACAGAGACACGCGGCGACACAGAGACACGGGGAGACACAGAGACACGGGGAGACACAGAGACACGCGGAGACACAGAGACACGCGGAGGCACAGCGATTCGGGGAGACAGAGAGACACGCGGAGACACAGAGACACGGGGAGACACAGAGACACGGGGAGACACAGAGACACGCGGAGACACAGAGACACGCGGAGACACAGAGACACGGGGAGACAGAAAGACACGGGGAGACACTGAGGCACGGCGAGACACAGAGACACAGAGACACGGGGAGACACAGAGACACGCGGAGACACAGAGACACGGGGAGACACAGAGAGACAGAGACACGGGGACACAGAGACACTCGGAGACACAGAGACACGGGGAGACACGGGGAGACACAGAGACACGGGGAGACACAGAGACACGGGGAGACACGGGGAGACACAGAAACACGGGAAGACAGAGACACGGGGAGAAACAGGGACACGGGGAGACACAGAAACACGGAGACACGGGGAGACACAGAGACACGGGGAGACACAGAGACACAGAGACACGGGGAAACACAGAGACACGCGGAGACACAGAGACACGGGGAGACACAGAGACACGGGGAGACACGGGGAGACACAGAGACACGGGGAGACACAGAGACACGGGGAGACACAGAGACACGCGGGGAGACATAGACACGCGGAGACACAGAGACACAGAGACACGGGGACACACAGAGACACGGGGAGACACAGAGACACGCGGAGACACAGAGACACGGGGAGACTCAGACAAGGGGAGACACAGATACACAGAGACACGGGGACACACAGAGACACAGACACACGGGGAGATACAGAGACACGCGGAGACACAGAGACACGGGGAGACACGGGGAGACACAGAGACACGGGGAGACACAGAGACACGGGGAGACACAGAGACAAGCGGGGAGACAGAGACACGCGGAGACACAGAGACACAGAGATACGGGGACACACAGAGACACGGGGAGACACAGAGACACGCGGAGACACAGAGACACGGGGAGACTCAGACAAGGGGAGACACAGAGACACAGAGACACGGGGACACACAGAGACACAGAGACACGGGGAGACACAGAGACACGCGGAGACACAGAGACACGGGGAGACACAGAGACACGCGGAGACACAGAGACACGTGGAGACACTGACACGGGGAGACACAGAGACACGGGGAGACAGAGACACGGGGAGAAACAGGGACACGGGGAGACTCAGAGACACGGAGACACAGGGAGACACAGAGACACAGAGACACAGGGAGACACAGAGACAGAGACACGGGGAGAGAGAGACACGGGGAGACACAGAGACACAGGGAGACACAGAGACACAGAGACACGGGGAGACACAAAGACACGCGGAGACACAGAGACACGGGGAGACACAGACACGGGGAGACACAGAGAGACAGAGACACGGGGAGACACAGAGACACGGGGAGACACAGAGACACGGGGAGACACAAAGACACGGGGAGACACTGATACACGGCGAGACACAGAGACACAGAGACTCGGGGAGACACAGAGACACAGAGACACGCGGAGACACAGAGACACGCGGAGACACAGAGACACGCGGAGACACAGAGACACGGGGAGACACAGAGACACGCGGAGACACAGAGACACAGGGAGACACGGGGAGACACAGAGACACGCGGAGACACAGAGACACGGGGAGACACGAGGAGACACAGAGACACGGGGATACACAGAGACACGCGGGGAGACAGAGACACGCGGAGACACAGAGACACAGAGACACGTGGAGACACAGAGACACAGCGACTCGGGGAGACACAGAAACACGCGGAGACACGGGGAGACACAGAGACACGGGGAGACACAGAGACACGGGGAGACACAGAGACACGGGGAGACACAGACACGCGGAGACACAGAGACACGGGGAGACACAGAGACACGCGGAGACACAGAGACACGCGGAGACACAGAGACACGCGGAGACACAGAGACACGGTGAGACACAGAGACACGGTGAGACACACAGACACGGGGAGATACAGAGACACAGGGAGACACAGAGACACGCGGAGACACAGAGACACGGGGAGATACAGAAACACAGAGACACGCGGAGACACAGAAACACGCGGAGACACAGAGGCACGGGAAGACACAGAGACACAGAGACAGAGACACGGGGAGAGAGAGACACGGGGAGACACAGAGACACAGAGACACGGGGAGACACAGAGACACAGAGACACGGGGAAACACAGAGACACGCGGAGACACAGAGACACGGGGAGACACAGAGACACGGGGAGACACGGGGAGACACAGAGACACGGGGAGACACAGAGACACGGGGAGACACAGAGACACGCGGGGAGACATAGACACGCGGAGACACAGAGACACAGAGACACGGGGACACACAGAGACACGGGGAGACACAGAGACACGCGGAGACACAGAGACACGGGGAGACTCAGACAAGGGGAGACACAGATACACAGAGACACGGGGACACACAGAGACACAGACACACGGGGAGATACAGAGACACGCGGAGACACAGAGACACGGGGAGACACGGGGAGACACAGAGACACGGGGAGACACAGAGACACGGGGAGACACAGAGACAAGCGGGGAGACAGAGACACGCGGAGACACAGAGACACAGAGATACGGGGACACACAGAGACACGGGGAGACACAGAGACACGCGGAGACACAGAGACACGGGGAGACTCAGACAAGGGGAGACACAGAGACACAGAGACACGGGGACACACAGAGACACAGAGACACGGGGAGACACAGAGACACGCGGAGACACAGAGACACGGGGAGACACAGAGACACGCGGAGACACAGAGACACGTGGAGACACTGACACGGGGAGACACAGAGACACGGGGAGACAGAGACACGGGGAGAAACAGGGACACGGGGAGACTCAGAGACACGGAGACACAGGGAGACACAGAGACACAGAGACACAGGGAGACACAGAGACAGAGACACGGGGAGAGAGAGACACGGGGAGACACAGAGACACAGGGAGACACAGAGACACAGAGACACGGGGAGACACAAAGACACGCGGAGACACAGAGACACGGGGAGACACAGACACGGGGAGACACAGAGAGACAGAGACACGGGGAGACACAGAGACACGGGGAGACACAGAGACACGGGGAGACACAAAGACACGGGGAGACACTGATACACGGCGAGACACAGAGACACAGAGACTCGGGGAGACACAGAGACACAGAGACACGCGGAGACACAGAGACACGCGGAGACACAGAGACACGCGGAGACACAGAGACACGGGGAGACACAGAGACACGCGGAGACACAGAGACACAGGGAGACACGGGGAGACACAGAGACACGCGGAGACACAGAGACACGGGGAGACACGAGGAGACACAGAGACACGGGGATACACAGAGACACGCGGGGAGACAGAGACACGCGGAGACACAGAGACACAGAGACACGTGGAGACACAGAGACACAGCGACTCGGGGAGACACAGAAACACGCGGAGACACGGGGAGACACAGAGACACGGGGAGACACAGAGACACGGGGAGACACAGAGACACGGGGAGACACAGACACGCGGAGACACAGAGACACGGGGAGACACAGAGACACGCGGAGACACAGAGACACGCGGAGACACAGAGACACGCGGAGACACAGAGACACGGTGAGACACAGAGACACGGTGAGACACACAGACACGGGGAGATACAGAGACACAGGGAGACACAGAGACACGCGGAGACACAGAGACACGGGGAGATACAGAAACACAGAGACACGCGGAGACACAGAAACACGCGGAGACACAGAGACACTGGGAGACACAGAGCCACACGGAGACACAGAGACACGGGGAGACACGGGGAGACACAGAGACACGGGAGACACGGGGAGACACAGAGACACGCGGAGACACAGAGACACGGGGAGACACAGAGACACGGGGAGACACAGAGACACGGGGAGACACAGAGACACGGGGAGACACAGAGACACGGGGAGACACAGAGACACGCGGAGACACAGAGACACGGGGAGACACAGAGACACGGGGAAACACGGGGAGATACAGAGACACGCGGAGACACAGAGACACGGGGAGACACGAGGAGACACAGATACACGGGGAGACACAGAGACACGGGGAGACACAGAGACACGCGGGGAGACAGAGACACGCGGAGACACAGAGACACAGAGACACGGGGACACACAGAGACACGGGGAGACACAGAGACACGCGGAGACACAGAGACACTTGGAGACTCAGACACGGGGAGACACAGAGACACAGAGACACGGGGACACACAGAGACACAGAGACACGGGGAGACACAGAGACACGCGGAGACACAGAGACACGCGGAGACACAGAGACACGGGGAGACACAGAGCCACACGGAGACACAGAGACACGGGGAGACACGGGGAGACACAGAGACACGGGGAGACACGGGGAGACACAGAGACATGCGGAGACACAGAGACACGGGGAGACACAGAGACACGGGGAGACACAGAGACACGGGGAGACACAGAGACACGCGGGGAGACAGAGACACACGGAGACACAGGGACACAGAGACACGGGGAGACACAGAGACACGCGGAGACACAGCGATTCGGGGAGACAGAGAGACACAGAGACACGCGGCGACACAGAGACACGGGGAGACACAGAGACACGGGGAGACACAGAGACACGCGGAGACACAGAGACACGCGGAGGCACAGCGATTCGGGGAGACAGAGAGACACAGAGACACGCGGAGACACAGAGACACGGGGAGACACAGAGACACGGGGAGACACAGAGACACGCGGAGACACAAAGACACGCGGAGACACAGAGACACGGGGAGACAGAAAGACACGGGGAGACACTGAGGCACGGCGAGACACAGAGAAACAGAGACACGGGGAGACACAGAGACACGCGGAGACACAGAGACACGGGGAGACACAGAGAGACAGAGACACGGGGACACAGAGACACTCGGAGACACAGAGACACGGAGAGACACAGAGACACGCGGAGACACAGAGACACGGGGAGACACAGAGACACGGGGAGACACGGGGAGACACAGAGACACGCGGAGACACAGAGACACGGGGAGACACGGGGAGACACAGAGACACGGGGAGACACAGAGACACGGGGAGACACAGAGACACGCGGAGACACAGAGACACGGGGAGACACGGGGAGACACAGAGACACGGGGAGACAGAGACACGGGGAGAAACAGGGACACCGGGAGACACAGAGACACGGAGACACGGGGAGACACAGAGACACAGAGACACGGGAAGACACAGAGACACAGAGACAGAGACACGGGGAGAGAGAGACACGGGGAGACACAGAGACACAGAGACACGGGGAGACACAGAGACACAGAGACACGGGGAGAGACAGAGACACGCGGAGACACAGAGACACGGGGAGACACAGACACGGGGAGACACAGAGAGACAGAGACACGGGGAGACACAGAGACACGGGGAGACACAGAGACACAGAGACACGGGGAGACACAGAGACACGCGGAGACACAGAGACACGGGGAGACACAGACACGGGGAGACACAGAGAGACAGAGACACGGGGAGACACAGAGACACGGGGAGACACGGGGAGACACATAGACACGGGGAGACACGGGGAGACACAGAGACACGCGGAGACACAGAGACACGGGGAGACACAGAGACACGGGGAGACACAGAGACACGGGGAGACACAGAGACACGCGGGGAGACAGAGACACACGGAGACACAGGGACACAGAGACACGGGGAGACACAGAGACACGGGGAGAAACAGAGAAACGGGGAGACACAGAGACACGCGGAGACACAGAGACACGCGGAGACACAGCGATTCGGGGAGACAGAGAGACACAGAGACACGCGGAGACACAGAGACACGGGGAGACACAGAGACACGGGGAGACACAGAGACACGCGGAGACACAGAGACACGCGGAGACACAAAGACACGGGGAGACACTGAGGCACGGCGAGACACAGAGACACAGAGACACGGGGAGACACAGAGACACGCGGAGACACAGAGACTCGGGGAGACACAGAGAGACAGAGACACGGGGGACACAGAGACACTCGGAGACACAGAGACACGGAGAGACACAGAGACACGCGGAGACATAGAGACACGGGGAGACACAGAGACACGGGGAGACACAGAGACACAGAGACACAGAGACACAGAGACACGGGGAGACACAGAGACACGCGGAGACACAGAGACACGGGGAGACACAGACACGGGGAGACACAGAGAGACAGAGACACGGGGAGACACAGAGACACGGGGAGACACGGGGAGACACATAGACACGGGGAGACACGGGGAGACACAGAGACACGCGGAGACACAGAGACACGGGGAGACACAGAGACACGGGGAGACACAGAGACACGGGGAGACACAGAGACACGCGGGGAGACAGAGACACACGGAGACACAGGGACACAGAGACACGGGGAGACACAGAGACACGCGGAGACACAGCGATTCGGGGAGACAGAGAGACACAGAGACACGCGGCGACACAGAGACACGGGGAGACACAGAGAAACGGGGAGACACAGAGACACGCGGAGACACAGAGACACGCGGAGACACAGCGATTCGGGGAGACAGAGAGACACAGAGACACGCGGAGACACAGAGACACGGGGAGACACAGAGACACGGGGAGACACAGAGACACGCGGAGACACAGAGACACGCGGAGACACAAAGACACGGGGAGACACTGAGGCACGGCGAGACACAGAGACACAGAGACACGGGGAGACACAGAGACACGCGGAGACACAGAGACTCGGGGAGACACAGAGAGACAGAGACACGGGGGACACAGAGACACTCGGAGACACAGAGACACGGAGAGACACAGAGACACGCGGAGACACAGAGACACGGGGAGACACAGAGACACGGGGAGACACGGGGAGACACAGAGACACGCGGAGACACAGAGACACGGGGAGACACGGGGAGACACAGAGACACGGGGAGACACAGAGACACGGGGAGACACGGGGAGACACAGAAACACGGGAAGACAGAGACACGGGGAGAAACAGGGACATGGGGAGACACAGAAACACGGAGACACGGGGAGACACAGAGACACAGAGACACGGGAAGACACAGAGACACAGAGACAGAGACACGGGGAGAGAGACACGGGGAGACACAGAGACACAGAGACACGGGGAGACACAGAGACACAGAGACACGGGGAGACACAGAGACACGCGGAGACACAGAGACACGGGGAGACACAGACACGGGGAGACACAGAGACACGGGGAGACACGGGGAGACACAGAGACACGGGGAGACACAGAGACACGGGGAGATACAGAGACACGCGGAGACACAGAGACACGGGGAGACACGGGGAGACACAGAGACACGGAGAGACACAGAGACACGCGGAGACACAGCGATTCGGGGAGACAGAGAGACACAGAGACACGCGGAGACACAGAGACACGGGGAGACACAGAGACACGGGGAGACACAGAGACACGCGGAGACACAGAGACACGCGGAGACACAAAGACACGGGGAGACACTGAGGCACGGCGAGACACAGAGACACAGAGACACGGGGAGACACAGAGACACGCGGAGACACAGAGACTCGGGGAGACACAGAGAGACAGAGACACGGGGGACACAGAGACACTCGGAGACACAGAGACACGGAGAGACACAGAGACACGCGGAGACACAGAGACACGGGGAGACACAGAGACACGGGGAGACACGGGGAGACACAGAGACACGCGGAGACACAGAGACACGGGGAGACACGGGGAGACACAGAGACACGGGGAGACACAGAGACACGGGGAGACACGGGGAGACACAGAAACACGGGAAGACAGAGACACGAGGAGAAACAGGGACACGGGGAGACACAGAAACACGGAGACACGGGGAGACACAGAGACACAGAGACACGGGAAGACACAGAGACACAGAGACAGAGAAACGGGGAGAGAGACACGGGGAGACACAGAGACACAGAGACACGGGGAGACACAGAGACACAGAGACACGGGGAGACACAGAGACACGCGGAGACACAGAGACACGGGGAGACACAGACACGGGGAGACACAGAGACACGGGGAGACACGGGGAGACACAGAGACACGGGGAGACACAGAGACACGGGGAGATACAGAGACACGCGGAGACACAGAGACACGGGGAGACAGAGACACGGGGAGAAACAGGGACACGGGGAGACTCAGAGACACGGAGACACAGGGAGACACAGAGACACAGAGACACGGGGAGACACAGAGACAGAGACACGGGGAGAGAGAGACACGGGGAGACACAGAGACACAGGGAGACACAGAGACACAGAGACACGAGGAGACACAAAGACACGCGGAGACACAGAGACACGGGGAGACACAGACACGGGGAGACACAGAGAGACAGAGACACGGGGAGACACAGAGACACGGGGAGACACAGAGACACGGGGAGACACAAAGACACGGGGAGACACTGATACACGGCGAGACACAGAGACACAGAGACTCGGGGAGACACAGAGACACAGAGACACGCGGAGACAGAGAGACACGCGGAGACACAGAGACACGCGGAGACACAGAGACATGGGGAGACACAGAGACACGCGGAGACACAGAGACACAGGGAGACACGGGGAGACACAGAGACACGCGGAGACACAGAGACACGGGGAGACACGAGGAGACACAGAGACACGGGGAGACACAGAGACACGGGGAGATACAGAGACACGCGGAGACACAGAGACACGGGGAGACACGGGGAGACACAGAGACACGGGGAGACACAGAGACACGGGGAGACACAGAGACAAGCGGGGAGACAGAGACACGCGGAGACACAGAGACACAGAGATACGGGGACACACAGAGACACGGGGAGACACAGAGACACGCGGAGACACAGAGACACGGGGAGACTCAGACAAGGGGAGACACAGAGACACAGATACACGGGGACACCCAGAGACACAGAGACACGGGGAGACACAGAGACACGCGGAAACACAGAGACACGGGGAGACACAGAGACACGCGGAGACACAGAGACACGTGGAGACACAGACACGGGGAGACACAGAGACACGGGGAGACAGAGACACGGGGAGAAACAGGGACACGGGGAGACTCAGAGACACGGAGACACAGGGAGACACAGAGACACAGAGACACGGGGAGACACAGAGACAGAGACACGGGGAGAGAGAGACACGGGGAGACACAGAGACACAGGGAGACACAGAGACACAGAGACACGGGGAGACACAAAGACACGCGGAGACACAGAGACACGGGGAGACACAGACACGGGGAGACACAGAGAGACAGAGACACGGGGAGACACAGAGACACGGGGAGACACAGAGACACGGGGAGACACAAAGACACGGGGAGACACTGATACACGGCGAGACACAGAGACACAGAGACTCGGGGAGACACAGAGACACAGAGACACGCGGAGACAGAGAGACACGCGGAGACACAGAGACACGCGGAGACACAGAGACATGGGGAGACACAGAGACACGCGGAGACACAGAGACACAGGGAGACACGGGGAGACACAGAGACACGCGGAGACACAGAGACACGGGGAGACACGAGGAGACACAGAGACACGGGGAGACACAGAGACACGCGGGGAGACAGAGACACGCGGAGACACAGAGACACAGAGACACGTGGAGACACAGAGACACAGCGACTCGGGGAGACACAGAAACACGCGGAGACACGGGGAGACACAGAGACACGGGGAGTCACAGAGACACGGGGAGACACAGAGACACGGGGAGACACAGACACGCGGAGACACAGAGACACGGGGAGACACAGAGACACGCGGAGACACAGAGACACGCGGAGACACAGAGACACGGGGAGACACAGAGACACGCGGAGACACAGAGACACGGGGAGACACAGAGACACGGTGAGACACAGAGACACGGTGAGATACAGAGACACAGGGAGACACAGAGACACGCGGAGACACAGAGACACGGGGAGATACAGAAACACAGAGACACGCGGAGACACAGAAACACGCGGAGACACAGAGACACTGGGAGACACAGAGCCACACGGAGACACAGAGACACGGGGAGACACGGGGAGACACAGAGACACGGGGAGACACGGGGAGACACAGAGACACGCGGAGACACAGAGACACGGGGAGACACAGAGACACGGGGAGACACAGAGACACGGGGAGACACAGAGACACGCGGAGACACAGAGACACGGGGAGACACAGAGACACGGGGAGACACGGGGAGACACAGAGACACGCGGAGACACAGAGACACGGGGAGACACAGAGACACGGGGAGACACGGGGAGATACAGAGACACGCGGAGACACAGAGACACGGGGAGACACGGGGAGACACAGAGACACGGGGAGACACAGAGACACGGGGAGACACAGAGACACGGTGAGACACACAGACACGGGGAGATACAGAGACACAGGGAGACACAGAGACACGCGGAGACACAGAGACACGGGGAGACACAGAGACACGCGGAGACACAGAGACACGGGGAGACACAGAGAGACAGAGACACGGGGACACAGAGACACTCGGAGACACAGAGACACGGAGAGACACAGAGACACGCGGAGACACAGAGACACGGGGAGACACAGAGACACGGGGAGACACGGGGAGACACAGAGACACGCGGAGACACAGAGACACGGGGAGACACGGGGAGACACAGAGACACGGGGAGACACAGAGACACGGGGAGACACAGAGACACGCGGAGACACAGAGACACGGGGAGACACGGGGAGACACAGAGACACGGGGAGACAGAGACACGGGGAGAAACAGGGACACCGGGAGACACAGAGACACGGAGACACGGGGAGACACAGAGACACAGAGACACGGGAAGACACAGAGACACAGAGACAGAGACACGGGGAGAGAGAGACACGGGGAGACACAGAGACACAGAGACACGGGGAGACACAGAGACACAGAGACACGGGGAGAGACAGAGACACGCGGAGACACAGAGACACGGGGAGACACAGACACGGGGAGACACAGAGAGACAGAGACACGGGGAGACACAGAGACACGGGGAGACACAGAGACACAGAGACACGGGGAGACACAGAGACACGCGGAGACACAGAGACACGGGGAGACACAGACACGGGGAGACACAGAGAGACAGAGACACGGGGAGACACAGAGACACGGGGAGACACGGGGAGACACATAGACACGGGGAGACACGGGGAGACACAGAGACACGCGGAGACACAGAGACACGGGGAGACACAGAGACACGGGGAGACACAGAGACACGGGGAGACACAGAGACACGCGGGGAGACAGAAACACACGGAGACACAGGGACACAGAGACACGGGGAGACACAGAGACACGCGGAGACACAGCGATTCGGGGAGACAGAGAGACACAGAGACACGCGGCGACACAGAGACACGGGGAGACACAGAGAAACGGGGAGACACAGAGACACGCGGAGACACAGAGACACGCGGAGACACAGCGATTCGGGGAGACAGAGAGACACAGAGACACGGGGAGACACAGAGACACGGTGAGACACAGAGACACGCGGAGACACAGAGACACGCGGACACACAAAGACACGGGGAGACACTGAGGCACGGCGAGACACAGAGACACAGAGACACGGGGAGACACAGAGACACGCGGAGACACAGAGACTCGGGGAGACACAGAGAGACAGAGACACGGGGGACACAGAGACACTCGGAGACACAGAGACACGGAGAGACACAGAGACACGCGGAGACACAGAGACACGGGGAGACACAGAGACACGGGGAGACACAGAGACACAGAGACACGGGGAGACACAGAGACACGCGGAGACACAGAGACACGGGGAGACACAGACACGGGGAGACACAGAGAGACAGAGACACGGGGAGACACAGAGACACGGGGAGACACGGGGAGACACATAGACACGGGGAGACACGGGGAGACACAGAGACACGCGGAGACACAGAGACACGGGGAGACACAGAGACACGGGGAGACACAGAGACACGGGGAGACACAGAGACACGCGGGGAGACAGAGACACACGGAGACACAGGGACACAGAGACACGGGGAGACACAGAGACACGCGGAGACACAGCGATTCGGGGAGACACAGAGACACAGAGACACGCGGCGACACAGAGACACGGGGAGACACAGAGAAACGGGGAGACACAGAGACACGCGGAGACACAGAGACACGCGGAGACACAGCGATTCGGGGAGACAGAGAGACACAGAGACACGCGGAGACACAGAGACACGGGGAGACACAGAGACACGGGGAGACACAGAGACACGCGGAGACACAGAGACACGCGGAGACACAAAGACACGGGGAGACACTGAGGCACGGCGAGACACAGAGACACAGAGACACGGGGAGACACAGAGACACGCGGAGACACAGAGACTCGGGGAGACACAGAGAGACAGAGACACGGGGGACACAGAGACACTCGGAGACACAGAGACACGGAGAGACACAGAGACACGCGGAGACACAGAGACACGGGGAGACACAGAGACACGGGGAGACACGGGGAGACACAGAGACACGCGGAGACACAGAGACACGGGGAGACACGGGGAGACACAGAGACACGGGGAGACACAGAGACACGGGGAGACACGGGGAGACACAGAAACACGGGAAGACAGAGACACGGGGAGAAACAGGGACATGGGGAGACACAGAAACACGGAGACACGGGGAGACACAGAGACACAGAGACACGGGAAGACACAGAGACACAGAGACAGAGACACGGGGAGAGAGACACGGGGAGACACAGAGACACAGAGACACGGGGAGACACAGAGACACAGAGACACGGGGAGACACAGAGACACGCGGAGACACAGAGACACGGGGAGACACAGACACGGGGAGACACAGAGACACGGGGAGACACGGGGAGACACAGAGACACGGGGAGACACAGAGACACGGGGAGATACAGAGACACGCGGAGACACAGAGACACGGGGAGACACGGGGAGACACAGAGACACGGAGAGACACAGAGACACGCGGAGACACAGCGATTCGGGGAGACAGAGAGACACAGAGACACGCGGAGACACAGAGACACGGGGAGACACAGAGACACGGGGAGACACAGAGACACGCGGAGACACAGAGACACGCGGAGACACAAAGACACGGGGAGACACTGAGGCACGGCGAGACACAGAGACACAGAGACACGGGGAGACACAGAGACACGCGGAGACACAGAGACTCGGGGAGACACAGAGAGACAGAGACACGGGGGACACAGAGACACTCGGAGACACAGAGACACGGAGAGACACAGAGACACGCGGAGACACAGAGACACGGGGAGACACAGAGACACGGGGAGACACGGGGAGACACAGAGACACGCGGAGACACAGAGACACGGGGAGACACGGGGAGACACAGAGACACGGGGAGACACAGAGACACGGGGAGACACGGGGAGACACAGAAACACGGGAAGACAGAGACACGAGGAGAAACAGGGACACGGGGAGACACAGAAACACGGAGACACGGGGAGACACAGAGACACAGAGACACGGGAAGACACAGAGACACAGAGACAGAGAAACGGGGAGAGAGACACGGGGAGACACAGAGACACAGAGACACGGGGAGACACAGAGACACAGAGACACGGGGAGACACAGAGACACGCGGAGACACAGAGACACGGGGAGACACAGACACGGGGAGACACAGAGACACGGGGAGACACGGGGAGACACAGAGACACGGGGAGACACAGAGACACGGGGAGATACAGAGACACGCGGAGACACAGAGACACGGGGAGACAGAGACACGGGGAGAAACAGGGACACGGGGAGACTCAGAGACACGGAGACACAGGGAGACACAGAGACACAGAGACACGGGGAGACACAGAGACAGAGACACGGGGAGAGAGAGACACGGGGAGACACAGAGACACAGGGAGACACAGAGACACAGAGACACGAGGAGACACAAAGACACGCGGAGACACAGAGACACGGGGAGACACAGACACGGGGAGACACAGAGAGACAGAGACACGGGGAGACACAGAGACACGGGGAGACACAGAGACACGGGGAGACACAAAGACACGGGGAGACACTGATACACGGCGAGACACAGAGACACAGAGACTCGGGGAGACACAGAGACACAGAGACACGCGGAGACAGAGAGACACGCGGAGACACAGAGACACGCGGAGACACAGAGACATGGGGAGACACAGAGACACGCGGAGACACAGAGACACAGGGAGACACGGGGAGACACAGAGACACGCGGAGACACAGAGACACGGGGAGACACGAGGAGACACAGAGACACGGGGAGACACAGAGACACGGGGAGATACAGAGACACGCGGAGACACAGAGACACGGGGAGACACGGGGAGACACAGAGACACGGGGAGACACAGAGACACGGGGAGACACAGAGACAAGCGGGGAGACAGAGACACGCGGAGACACAGAGACACAGAGATACGGGGACACACAGAGACACGGGGAGACACAGAGACACGCGGAGACACAGAGACACGGGGAGACTCAGACAAGGGGAGACACAGAGACACAGAGACACGGGGACACACAGAGACACAGAGACACGGGGAGACACAGAGACACGCGGAAACACAGAGACACGGGGAGACACAGAGACACGCGGAGACACAGAGACACGTGGAGACACAGACACGGGGAGACACAGAGACACGGGGAGACAGAGACACGGGGAGAAACAGGGACACGGGGAGACTCAGAGACACGGAGACACAGGGAGACACAGAGACACAGAGACACGGGGAGACACAGAGACAGAGACACGGGGAGAGAGAGACACGGGGAGACACAGAGACACAGGGAGACACAGAGACACAGAGACACGGGGAGACACAAAGACACGCGGAGACACAGAGACACGGGGAGACACAGACACGGGGAGACACAGAGAGACAGAGACACGGGGAGACACAGAGACACGGGGAGACACAGAGACACGGGGAGACACAAAGACACGGGGAGACACTGATACACGGCGAGACACAGAGACACAGAGACTCGGGGAGACACAGAGACACAGAGACACGCGGAGACAGAGAGACACGCGGAGACACAGAGACACGCGGAGACACAGAGACATGGGGAGACACAGAGACACGCGGAGACACAGAGACACAGGGAGACACGGGGAGACACAGAGACACGCGGAGACACAGAGACACGGGGAGACACGAGGAGACACAGAGACACGGGGAGACACAGAGACACGCGGGGAGACAGAGACACGCGGAGACACAGAGACACAGAGACACGTGGAGACACAGAGACACAGCGACTCGGGGAGACACAGAAACACGCGGAGACACGGGGAGACACAGAGACACGGGGAGTCACAGAGACACGGGGAGACACAGAGACACGGGGAGACACAGACACGCGGAGACACAGAGACACGGGGAGACACAGAGACACGCGGAGACACAGAGACACGCGGAGACACAGAGACACGGGGAGACACAGAGACACGCGGAGACACAGAGACACGGGGAGACACAGAGACACGGTGAGACACAGAGACACGGTGAGATACAGAGACACAGGGAGACACAGAGACACGCGGAGACACAGAGACACGGGGAGATACAGAAACACAGAGACACGCGGAGACACAGAAACACGCGGAGACACAGAGACACTGGGAGACACAGAGCCACACGGAGACACAGAGACACGGGGAGACACGGGGAGACACAGAGACACGGGGAGACACGGGGAGACACAGAGACACGCGGAGACACAGAGACACGGGGAGACACAGAGACACGGGGAGACACAGAGACACGGGGAGACACAGAGACACGCGGAGACACAGAGACACGGGGAGACACAGAGACACGGGGAGACACGGGGAGACACAGAGACACGCGGAGACACAGAGACACGGGGAGACACAGAGACACGGGGAGACACGGGGAGATACAGAGACACGCGGAGACACAGAGACACGGGGAGACACGGGGAGACACAGAGACACGGGGAGACACAGAGACACGGGGAGACACAGAGACACGGTGAGACACAGAGACACGGTGAGACACACAGACACGGGGAGATACAGAGACACAGGGAGACACAGAGACACGCGGAGACACAGAGACACGGGGAGACACAGAGACACGCGGAGACACAGAGACACGGGGAGACACAGAGACACGGTGAGACACAGAGACACGGTGAGACACACAGACACGGGGAGATACAGAGACACAGGGAGACACAGAGACACGCGGAGACACAGAGACACGGGGAGATACAGAAACACAGAGACACGCGGAGACACAGAAACACGCGGAGACACAGAGACACTGGGAGACACAGAGCCACACGGAGACACAGAGACACGGGGAGACACGGGGAGACACAGAGACACGGGGAGACACGGGGAGACACAGAGACACGCGGAGACACAGAGACACGGGGAGACACAGAGACACGGGGAGACACAGAGACACGGGGAGACACAGAGACACGCGGAGACACAGAGACACGGGGAGACACAGAGACACGGGGAGACACGGGGAGACACAGAGACACGCGGAGACACAGAGACACGGGGAGACACAGAGACACGGGGAGACACGGGGAGATACAGAGACACGCGGAGACACAGAGACACGGGGAGACACGGGGAGACACAGAGACACGGGGAGACACAGAGACACGGGGAGACACAGAGACACGCGGGGAGACAGAGACACGCGGAGACACAGAGACACAGAGACACGGGGACACACAGAGACACGGGGAGACACAGAGACACGCGGAGACACAGAGACACTTGGAGACTCAGACACGGGGAGACACAGAGACACAGAGACACGGGGACACACAGAGACACAGAGACACGGGGAGACACAGAGACATGCGGAGACACAGAGACACGCGGAGACACAGAGACACGGGGAGACACGGGGAGACACAGAGACACGGGGAGACATAGAGACACGGGGAGACACAGAGACAAGCGGGGAGACAGAGACACGCGGAGACACAGAGACACAGAGATACGGGGACACACAGAGACACGGGGAGACACAGAGACACGCGGAGACACAGAGACACGGGGAGACTCAGACAAGGGGAGACACAGAGACACAGAGTCACGGGGACACACAGAGACACAGAGACACGGGGAGACACAGAGACACGCGGAGACACAGAGACACGGGGAGACACGCGGAGACACAGAGACACGTGGAGACACAGACACGGGGAGACACAGAGACACGGGGAGACAGAGACACGGGGAGAAACAGGGACACGGGGAGACTCAGAGACACGGAGACACAGGGAGACACAGAGACACGGGGAGACACAGAGACAGAGACACGGGGAGAGAGAGACACGGGGAGACACAGAGACACAGGGAGACACAGAGACACATAGACACGAGGAGACACAAAGACACGCGGAGACACAGAGACACGGGGAGACACAGACACGGGGAGACACAGAGAGACAGAGACACGGGGAGACACAGAGACACGGGGAGACACAGAGACACGGGGAGACACAAAGCCACGGGGAGACACTGATACACGGCGAGACACAGAGACACAGAGACTCGGGGAGACACAGAGACACAGAGACACGCGGAGACAGAGAGACACGCGGAGACACAGAGACACGCGGAGACACAGAGACATGGGGAGACACAGAGACACGCGGAGACACAGAGACACAGGGAGACACGGGGAGACACAGAGACACGCGGAGACACAGAGACACGGGGAGACACGAGGAGACACAGAGACACGGGGAGACACAGAGACACGGGGAGATACAGAGACACGCGGAGACACAGAGACACGGGGAGACACGGGGAGACACAGAGACACGGGGAGACACAGAGACACGGGGAGACACAGAGACAAGCGGGGAGACAGAGACACGCGGAGACACAGAGACACAGAGATACGGGGACACACAGAGACACGGGGAGACACAGAGACACGCGGAGACACAGAGACACGGGGAGACTCAGACAAGGGGAGACACAGAGACACAGAGACACGGGGACACACAGAGACACAGAGACACGGGGAGACACAGAGACACGCGGAAACACAGAGACACGGGGAGACACAGAGACACACAGAGACACAGAGACACGCGGAGACAGAGAGACACGCGGAGACACAGAGACACGCGGAGACACAGAGACATGGGGAGACACAGAGACACGCGGAGACACAGAGACACAGGGAGACACGGGGAGACACAGAGACACGCGGAGACACAGAGACACGGGGAGACACGAGGAGACACAGAGACACGGGGAGACACAGAGACACGCGGGGAGACAGAGACACGCGGAGACACAGAGACACAGAGACACGTGGAGACACAGAGACACAGCGACTCGGGGAGACACAGAAACACGCGGAGACACGGGGAGACACAGAGACACGGGGAGTCACAGAGACACGGGGAGACACAGAGACACGGGGAGACACAGACACGCGGAGACACAGAGACACGGGGAGACACAAAGACACGCGGAGACACAGAGACACGCGGAGACACAGAGACACGGGGAGACACAGAGACACGCGGAGACACAGAGACACGGGGAGACACAGAGACACGGTGAGACACAGAGACACGGTGAGACACACAGACACGGGGAGATACAGAGACACAGGGAGACACAGAGACACGCGGAGACACAGAGACACGGGGAGATACAGAAACACAGAGACACGCGGAGACACAGAAACACGCGGAGACACAGAGACACTGGGAGACACAGAGCCACACGGAGACACAGAGACACGGGGAGACACGGGGAGACACAGAGACACGGGGAGACACGGGGAGACACAGAGACACGCGGAGACACAGAGACACGGGGAGACACAGAGACACGGGGAGACACAGAGACACGGGGAGACACAGAGACACGCGGAGACACAGAGACACGGGGAGACACAGAGACACGGGGAGACACGGGGAGACACAGAGACACGCGGAGACACAGAGACACGGGGAGACACAGAGACACGGGGAGACACGGGGAGATACAGAGACACGCGGAGACACAGAGACACGGGGAGACACGGGGAGACACAGAGACACGGGGAGACACAGAGACACGGGGAGACACAGAGACACGGTGAGACACAGAGACACGGTGAGACACACAGACACGGGGAGATACAGAGACACAGGGAGACACAGAGACACGCGGAGACACAGAGACACGGGGAGACACAGAGACACGCGGAGACACAGAGACACGGGGAGACACAGAGACACGGTGAGACACAGAGACACGGTGAGACACACAGACACGGGGAGATACAGAGACACAGGGAGACACAGAGACACGCGGAGACACAGAGACACGGGGAGATACAGAAACACAGAGACACGCGGAGACACAGAAACACGCGGAGACACAGAGACACTGGGAGACACAGAGCCACACGGAGACACAGAGACACGGGGAGACACGGGGAGACACAGAGACACGGGGAGACACGAGGAGACACAGAGACACGCGGAGACACAGAGACACGGGGAGACACAGAGACACGGGGAGACACAGAGACACGGGGAGACACAGAGAAACGCGGAGACACAGAGACACGGGGAGAGACAGAGACACGGGGAGACACGGGGAGACACAGAGACACGCGGAGACACAGAGACACGGGGAGACACAGAGACACGGGGAGACACGGGGAGATACAGAGACACGCGGAGACACAGAGACACGGGGAGACACGGGGAGACACAGAGACACGGGGAGACACAGAGACACGGGGAGACACAGAGACACGCGGGGAGACAGAGACACGCGGAGACACAGAGACACGGGGACACACAGAGACACGGGGAGACACAGAGACACGCGGAGACACAGAGACACTTGGAGACTCAGACACGGGGAGACACAGAGACACAGAGACACGGGGACACACAGAGACACAGAGACACGGGGAGACACATAGACATGCGGAGACACAGAGACACGCGGAGACACAGAGACACGGGGAGACACAGAGCCACACGGAGACACAGAGACACGGGGAGACACGGGGAGACACAGAGACACGGGGAGACACGGGGAGACACAGAGACACGCGGAGACACAGAGACACGGGGAGACACAGAGACACGCGGAGACACAGAGACACGTGGAGACACAGACACGGGGAGACACAGAGACACGGGGAGACAGAGACACGGGGAGAAACAGGGACACGGGGAGACTCAGAGACACGGAGACACAAAGAGACACAGAGACACAGAGACACGGGGAGACACAGAGACAGAGACACGGGGAGAGAGAGACACGGGGAGACACAGAGACACAGGGAGACACAGAGACACAGAGACACGGGGAGACACAAAGACACGCGGAGACACAGAGACACGGGGAGACACAGACACGGGGAGACACAGAGAGACAGAGACACGGGGAGACACAGAGACACGCGGAAACACAGAGACACGGGGAGACACAGAGACACACAGAGACACAGAGACACGCGGAGACAGAGAGACACGCGGAGACACAGAGACACGCGGAGACACAGAGACATGGGGAGACACAGAGACACGCGGAGACACAGAGACACAGGGAGACACGGGGAGACACAGAGACACGCGGAGACACAGAGACACGGGGAGACACGAGGAGACACAGAGACACGGGGAGACACAGAGACACGCGGGGAGACAGAGACACGCGGAGACACATAGACACAGAGACACGTGGAGACACAGAGACACAGCGACTCGGGGAGACACAGAAACACGCGGAGACACGGGGAGACACAGAGACACGGGGAGTCACAGAGACACGGGGAGACACAGAGACACGGGGAGACACAGACACGCGGAGACACAGAGACACGGGGAGACACAAAGACACGCGGAGACACAGAGACACGCGGAGACACAGAGACACGGGGAGACACAGAGACACGCGGAGACACAGAGACACGGGGAGACACAGAGACACGGTGAGACACAGAGACACGGTGAGACACACAGACACGGGGAGATACAGAGACACAGGGAGACACAGAGACACGCGGAGACACAGAGACACGGGGAGATACAGAAACACAGAGACACGCGGAGACACAGAAACACGCGGAGACACAGAGACACTGGGAGATACAGAGCCACACGGAGACACAGAGACACGGGGAGACACGGGGAGACACAGAGACACGGGGAGACACGGGGAGACACAGAGACACGCGGAGACACAGAGACACGGGGAGACACAGAGACACGGGGAGACACAGAGACACGGGGAGACACAGAGACACGCGGAGACACAGAGACACGGGGAGACACAGAGACACGGGGAGACACGGGGAGACACAGAGACACGCGGAGACACAGAGACACGGGGAGACACAGAGACACGGGGAGACACGGGGAGATACAGAGACACGCGGAGACACAGAGACACGGGGAGACACGGGGAGACACAGAGACACGGGGAGACACAGAGACACGGGGAGACACAGAGACACGGTGAGACACAGAGACACGGTGAGACACACAGACACGGGGAGATACAGAGACACAGGGAGACACAGAGACACGCGGAGACACAGAGACACGGGGAGACACAGAGACACGCGGAGACACAGAGACACGGGGAGACACAGAGACACGGTGAGACACAGAGACACGGTGGGACACACAGACACGGGGAGATACAGAGACACAGGGAGACACAGAGACACGCGGAGACACAGAGACACGGGGAGATACAGAAACACAGAGACACGCGGAGACACAGAAACACGCGGAGACACAGAGACACTGGGAGACACAGAGCCACACGGAGACACAGAGACACGGGGAGACACGGGGAGACACAGAGACACGGGGAGACACGGGGAGACACAGAGACACGCGGAGACACAGAGACACGGGGAGACACAGAGACACGGGGAGACACAGAGACACGGGGAGACACAGAGAAACGCGGAGACACAGAGACACGGGGAGACACAGAGACACGGGGAGACACGGGGAGACACAGAGACACGCGGAGACACAGAGACACGGGGAGACACAGAGACACGGGGAGACACGGGGAGATACAGAGACACGCGGAGACACAGAGACACGGGGAGACACGGGGAGACACAGAGACACGGGGAGACACAGAGACACGGTGAGACACAGAGACACGCGGGGAGACAGAGACACGCGGAGACACAGAGACACAGAGACACGGGGACACACAGAGACACGGGGAGACACAGAGACACGCGGAGACACAGAGACACGGGGAGACACGGGGAGACACAGAGACACGGGGAGACACAGAGACACGTGGAGAGACAGAAACGGGGAGACACAGAGACACAGAGACACGGGGACACACAGAGACACAGAGACACAGGGAGACACAGAGACACGCGGAGACACAGAGACACGGGGAGACACAGAGACACGCGGAGACACAGAGACACGTGGAGACACAGACACGGGGAGACACAGAGACACGGGGAGACAGAGACACGGGGAGAAACAGGGACACGGGGAGACTCAGAGACCCGGAGACACGTGGAGACACAGAGACACAGAGACACGGGGAGACACAGAGACACAGAGACAGAGACACGGGGAGAGAGAGACACGGGGAGACACAGAGACACGGGGAGACACAGAGACACAGAGACACGGGGAGACACAGAGACACGCGGAGACACAGAGACACGGGGAGACACAGACACGGGGAGACACAGAGAGACAGAGACACGGGGAGACACAGAGACACGGGGAGACACAGAGACACGGGGAGACACAAAGACACGGGGAGACACTGATACACGGCGAGACAGAGAGACACAGAGACTCGGGGAGACACAGAGACACAGAGACACGGGGAGACACAGAGACACGGGGAGACACAGAGAAACGCGGAGACACAGAGACACGGGGAGACACAGAGACACGGGGAGACACGGGGAGACACAGAGACACGCGGAGACACAGAGACACGGGGAGACACAGAGACACGGGGAGACACGGGGAGATACAGAGACACGCGGAGACACAGAGACACGGGGAGACACGGGGAGACACAGAGACACGGGGAGACACAGAGACACGGTGAGACACAGAGACACGCGGGGAGACAGAGACACGCGGAGACACAGAGACACAGAGACACGGGGACACACAGAGACACGGGGAGACACAGAGACACGCGGAGACACAGAGACACGGGGAGACACGGGGAGACACAGAGACACGGGGAGACACAGAGACACGTGGAGAGACAGAAACGGGGAGACACAGAGACACAGAGACACGGGGACACACAGAGACACAGAGACACAGGGAGACACAGAGACACGCGGAGACACAGAGACACGGGGAGACACAGAGACACGCGGAGACACAGAGACACGTGGAGACACAGACACGGGGAGACACAGAGACACGGGGAGACAGAGACACGGGGAGAAACAGGGACACGGGGAGACTCAGAGACCCGGAGACACGTGGAGACACAGAGACACAGAGACACGGGGAGACACAGAGACACAGAGACAGAGACACGGGGAGAGAGAGACACGGGGAGACACAGAGACACGGGGAGACACAGAGACACAGAGACACGGGGAGACACAGAGACACGCGGAGACACAGAGACACGGGGAGACACAGACACGGGGAGACACAGAGAGACAGAGACACGGGGAGACACAGAGACACGGGGAGACACAGAGACACGGGGAGACACAAAGACACGGGGAGACACTGATACACGGCGAGACAGAGAGACACAGAGACTCGGGGAGACACAGAGACACAGAGACACGCGGAGACACAGAGACACGCGGAGACACAGAGACACGCGGAGACACAGAGACACGGGGAGACACAGAGACACGCGGAGACACAGAGACACAGGGAGACACGGGGAGACACAGAGACACGCAGAGACACAGAGACACGGGGAGACACGGGGAGACACAGAGAAACGAGGAGACACAGATACACGGGGAGACACAGAGACACGCGGGGAGACAGAGACACGTGGAGACACAGAGACACAGAGACACGTGGAGACACAGAGACACAGCGACTCGGGGAGACACAGAGACACGCGGAGACACGGGGAGACACAGAGACATGGGGAGACACAGAGACACAGCGACTCGGGGAGACACAGAGTCACGGGGAGACACAGAGACACGGAGAGACACAGAGACACGGGGAGACACAGAGACACGCGGAGACACAGACACGCGGAGACACAGAGACACGGGGAGACACAGAGACACGCGGAGACACAGAGACACGTGGAGACACAGAGACACGGGGAGACACAGAGACATGCGGAGACACAGAGACACGGGGAGACACAGAGACACGGTGAGACACAGTGACACGGTGAGACACACAGACACGGGGAGATACAGAGACACAGGGAGACACAGAGACACGCGGAGACACAGAAACACGGGGAGATACAGAAACACAGAGAGACGCGGAGACACAGAGACACGCGGAGACACAGAGACACTGGGAGACACAGAGACACGCGGAGACACAGAGACACGCGGAGACACAGAGACACGGGGAGACACAGAGGGACGGGGAGACACGGGGAGACACATTGACACGGGGAGACAGAGTGACACGGGGAGACACAGAGACTCGCGGGGAGACAGAGACACGCGGAGACACAGAGACACGCGGAGACACAGAGACACGGGGAGACTCAGACACGGGGAGACACAGAGACACAGAGACACGGGGACACACAGAGACACAGAGACACGGGGAGACACAGAGACACGCGGAGACACAGAGACACGCTGAGACACAGAGACACGGGGAGACACAGAGCCACACAGAGACACGGGGAGACACAGAGCCGCACGGAGACACACAGACACGCGGAGATACGGGGAGACACAGAGACACGGGGAGACACGGGGAGACACAGAGACACGCGGAGACACAGAGAAACGGGGAGACACAGAGACACGCGGAGACACAGAGACACGCGGAGACACAGCGATTCGGGGAGACAGAGAGACACAGAGACACGCGGAGACACAGAGACACGGGGAGACACAGAGACACGGGGAGACACAGAGACACGCGGAGACACAGAGACACGCGGAGACACAGAGACACGGGGAGACACTGAGGCACGGCGAGACACAGAGACACAGAGACACGGGGAGACACAGAGACACGCGGAGACACAGAGACACAGGGAGACACAGAGAGACAGAGACACGGGGACACAGAGACACTCGGAGACACAGAGACACGGAGAGACACAGAGACACGCGGAGACACAGAGACACGGGGAGACACAGAGACACGGGGAGACACGGGGAGACACAGAGACACGCGGAGACACAGAGACACGGGGAGACACGGGGAGACACAGAGACACGGGGAGACACAGAGACACGGGGAGACACGGGGAGACACAGAAACACGGGAAGACAGAGACACGGGGAGAAACAGGGACACGGGGAGACACAGAAACACGGAGACACGGGGAGACACAGAGACACAGAGACACGGGAAGACACAGAGACACAGAGACAGAGACACGGGGAGAGAGAGACACGGGGAGACACAGAGACACAGAGACACGGGGAGACACAGAGACACAGAGACACGAGGAGACACAGACACACGCGGAGACACAGAGACACGGGGAGACACAGACAGGGGGAGACACAGAGAGACAGAGACACGGGGAGACACAGAGACACGGGGAGACACAGAGACACGGGGAGACACAAAGACACGGGGAGACACTGATACATGGCGAGACACAGAGACACAGAGACTCAGGGAGACACAGAGACACAGAGACACGCGGAGACACAGAGACACGCGGAGACACAGAGACACGCGGAGACACAGAGACACGGGGAGACACAGAGACACGCGGAGACACAGAGACACGGGGAGACACAGACACACGCGGAGACACAGAGACACGGGGAGACACAGAGACACGAGGAGACACAGAGACACGGGGAGACACAGAGACACGCGGGGAGACAGAGACACGTGGAGACACAGACACACAGATACACGTGGAGACACAAAGACACAGCGACTCGGGGAGACACAGAGACACGCGGAGACACAGAGACACGGGGAGACACAGAGACACAGAGACACGGGGAGACACAGACACGCGGAGACACAGAGACACGGGGAGACACAGAGACACGCGGAGACACAGAGACACGCGGCGACACAGAGACACGGGGAGACACAGAGACACTCGGAGACACAGAGACACGGGGAGACACAGAGACACGGTGAGACACAGAGACACGGTGAGAAACACAGACACGGGGAGATACAGAGACACAGGGAGACACAGAGACACGCGGAGACACAGAGACACGGGGAGACACAGAGACACAGAGACACGCGGAGACACAGAGACAAGCGGAGATACAGAGACACTGGGAGACACAGAGACACGCGGAGACACAGAGACACGCGGAGACACGGAGACACTGGGAGACACAGAGACACGGGGAGACACAGAGACACGCGGAGACACAGAGACACGAGGAGACACAGAGACACGGGGAGACACGGGGAGATACAGAGACACGCGGAGACACAGAGACACGGGGAGACACGGGGAGACACAGAGACACGGGGAGACACAGAGACACGGTGAGACACAGAGACACGCGGGGAGACAGAGACACGCGGAGACACAGAGACACAGAGACACGGGGACACACAGAGACACGGGGAGACACAGAGACACGCGGAGACACAGAGACACGGGGAGACACGGGGAGACACAGAGACACGGGGAGACACAGAGACACGTGGAGAGACAGAAACGGGGAGACACAGAGACACAGAGACACGGGGACACACAGAGACACAGAGACACAGGGAGACACAGAGACACGCGGAGACACAGAGACACGGGGAGACACAGAGACACGCGGAGACACAGAGACACGTGGAGACACAGACACGGGGAGACACAGAGACACGGGGAGACAGAGACACGGGGAGAAACAGGGACACGGGGAGACTCAGAGACCCGGAGACACGTGGAGACACAGAGACACAGAGACACGGGGAGACACAGAGACACAGAGACAGAGACACGGGGAGAGAGAGACACGGGGAGACACAGAGACACGGGGAGACACAGAGACACAGAGACACGGGGAGACACAGAGACACGCGGAGACACAGAGACACGGGGAGACACAGACACGGGGAGACACAGAGAGACAGAGACACGGGGAGACACAGAGACACGGGGAGACACAGAGACACGGGGAGACACAAAGACACGGGGAGACACTGATACACGGCGAGACAGAGAGACACAGAGACTCGGGGAGACACAGAGACACAGAGACACGCGGAGACACAGAGACACGCGGAGACACAGAGACACGCGGAGACACAGAGACACGGGGAGACACAGAGACACGCGGAGACACAGAGACACAGGGAGACACGGCGAGACACAGAGACACGCAGAGACACAGAGACACGGGGAGACACGGGGAGACACAGAGAAACGAGGAGACACAGATACACGGGGAGACACAGAGACACGCGGGGAGACAGAGACACGTGGAGACACAGAGACACAGAGACACGTGGAGACACAGAGACACAGCGACTCGGGGAGACACAGAGACACGCGGAGACACGGGGAGACACAGAGACATGGGGAGACACAGAGACACAGCGACTCGGGGAGACACAGAGTCACGGGGAGACACAGAGACACGGAGAGACACAGAGACACGGGGAGACACAGAGACACGGGGAGACACAGACACGCGGAGACACAGAGACACGGGGAGACACAGAGACACGCGGAGACACAGAGACACGCGGAGACACAGAGACACGGGGAGACACAGAGACACGCGGAGACACAGAGACACGGGGAGACACAGAGACACGGTGAGACACAGTGACACGGTGAGACACACAGACACGGGGAGATACAGAGACACAGGGAGACACAGAGACACGCGGAGACACAGAAACACGGGGAGATACAGAAACACAGAGAGACGCGGAGACACAGAGACACGCGGAGACACAGAGACACTGGGAGACACAGAGACACGCGGAGACACAGAGACACGCGGAGACACAGAGACACGGGGAGACACAGAGGGACGGGGAGACACGGGGAGACACATTGACACGGGGAGACAGAGTGACACGGGGAGACACAGAGACTCGCGGGGAGACAGAGACACGCGGAGACACAGAGACACGCGGAGACACAGAGACACGGGGAGACTCAGACACGGGGAGACACAGAGACACGGGGACACACAGAGACACAGAGACACGGGGAGACACAGAGACACGCGGAGACACAGAGACACGCTGAGACACAGAGACACGGGGAGACACAGAGCCACACAGAGACACGGGGAGACACAGAGCCGCACGGAGACACACAGACACGCGGAGATACGGGGAGACACAGAGACACGGGGAGACACGGGGAGACACAGAGACACGCGGAGACACAGAGACACGGGGAGACACGGGGAGACACAGAGACACGGGGAGACACAGAGACACGGGGAGACACAGAGACACGCGGGGAGACAGAGACACACGGAGACACAGGGACACAGAGACACGGGGAGACACAGAGACACGCGGAGACACAGAGACACGGGGAGACACAGAGACACGCGGAGACACAAAGACACGGGGAGACACTGATACACGGCGAGACACAGAGACACAGAGACTCGGGGAGACACAGAGACACAGAGACACGCGGAGACACAGAGACACGCGGAGACACAGAGACACGCGGAGACACAGAGACACGGGGAGACACAGAGACACGCGGAGACACAGAGACACAGGGAGACACGGGGAGACACAGAGACACGGGGAGACACTGGGAGACACAGAGACACGAGGAGACACAGAGACACGGGGAGACACAGAGACACGCGGGGAGACAGAGACACGCGGAGACACAGAGACACAGAGACACGTGGAGACACAGAGACACAGCGACTCGGGGAGACACAGAGACACGCGGAGACACGGGGAGACACAGAGACATGGGGAGACACAGAGACACAGCGACTCGGGGAGACACAGAGACACGGGGAGACACAGAGACACGGAGAGACACAGAGACACGGGATGACACAGAGACACGGGGAGACACAGACACGCGGAGACACAGAGACACGGGAGACACAGAGACACGCGGAGACACAGAGACACGCGGAGACACAGAGACACGGGGAGACACAGAGACACGCGGAGACACAGAGACACGGGGAGACACAGAGACACGGTGAGACACAGAGACACGGTGAGACACAGAGACACGGGGAGATACAGAGACACAGGGAGACACAGAGACAGGCGGAGACACAGAGACACGGGGAGATACAGAAACACAGAGAGACGCGGAGACACAGAGACACGCGGAGACACAGAGACACTGGGAGACACAGAGACACGCGGAGACACAGAGACACGCGGAGACACAGAGACACGGGGAGACACGGGGAGACACATTGACACGGGGAGACACAGTGACACGGGGAGACACAGAGACTCGCGGGGAGACAGAGACACGCGGAGACACAGAGACACGCGGAGACACAGAGACACGGGGAGACTCAGACACGGGGAGACACAGAGACACAGAGACACGGGGACACACAGAGACACAGAGACACGGGGAGACACAGAGACACGCGGAGACACAGAGACACGGGGAGACACAGAGACACGCGGAGACACAGAGACACGTGGAGACACAGACACGGGGAGACACAGAGACACGGGGAGACAGAGACACGGGGAGAAACAGGGACACGGGGAGACTCAGAGACACGGAGACACGGGGAGACACAGAGACACAGAGACACGGGGAGACACAGAGACAGAGACACGGGGAGAGAGAGACACGGGGAGACACAGAGACACGGGGAGACACAGAGATACAGAGACACGGGGAGACACAGAGACACGGGGAGACACAGAGACACGGGGAGACACAAAGACACGGGGAGACACTGATACACGGCGAGACACAGAGACACAGAGACTCGGGGAGACACAGAGACACAGAGACACGCGGAGACACAGAGATACGCGGAGACACAGAGACACGCGGAGACACAGAGACACGGGGAGACACAGAGACACGCGGAGACACAGAGACACAGGGAGACACGGGGAGACACAGAAACACGCAGAGACACAGAGACACGGGGAGACACGGGGAGACACAGAGACACGAGGAGACACAGAGACACGGGGAGACACAGAGACACGCGGGGAGACAGAGACACGCGGAGACACAGAGACACAGAGACACGTGGAGACACAGAGACACAGCGACTCGGGGAGACACAGAGACACGGGGAGACACAGAGACACGGAGAGACACAGAGACACGGGGAGACACAGAGACACGGGGAGACACAGACACGCGGAGACACAGAGACACAGAGACACAGAGACACGCGGAGACACAGAGACACGCGGAGACACAGAGACACGCGGAGACACAGAGACACGGGGAGACACAGAGACACGCGGAGACACAGAGACACAGGGAGACACGGCGAGACACAGAGACACGCAGAGACACAGAGACACGGGGAGACACGGGGAGACACAGAGAAACGAGGAGACACAGATACACGGGGAGACACAGAGACACGCGGGGAGACAGAGACACGTGGAGACACAGAGACACAGAGACACGTGGAGACACAGAGACACAGCGACTCGGGGAGACACAGAGACACGCGGAGACACGGGGAGACACAGAGACATGGGGAGACACAGAGACACAGCGACTCGGGGAGACACAGAGTCACGGGGAGACACAGAGACACGGAGAGACACAGAGACACGGGGAGACACAGAGACACGGGGAGACACAGACACGCGGAGACACAGAGACACGGGGAGACACAGAGACACGCGGAGACACAGAGACACGCGGAGACACAGAGACACGGGGAGACACAGAGACACGCGGAGACACAGAGACACGGGGAGACACAGAGACACGGTGAGACACAGTGACACGGTGAGACACACAGACACGGGGAGATACAGAGACACAGGGAGACACAGAGACACGCGGAGACACAGAAACACGGGGAGATACAGAAACACAGAGAGACGCGGAGACACAGAGACACGCGGAGACACAGAGACACTGGGAGACACAGAGACACGCGGAGACACAGAGACACGCGGAGACACAGAGACACGGGGAGACACAGAGGGACGGGGAGACACGGGGAGACACATTGACACGGGGAGACAGAGTGACACGGGGAGACACAGAGACTCGCGGGGAGACAGAGACACGCGGAGACACAGAGACACGCGGAGACACAGAGACACGGGGAGACTCAGACACGGGGAGACACAGAGACACGGGGACACACAGAGACACAGAGACACGGGGAGACACAGAGACACGCGGAGACACAGAGACACGCTGAGACACAGAGACACGGGGAGACACAGAGCCACACAGAGACACGGGGAGACACAGAGCCGCACGGAGACACACAGACACGCGGAGATACGGGGAGACACAGAGACACGGGGAGACACGGGGAGACACAGAGACACGCGGAGACACAGAGACACGGGGAGACACGGGGAGACACAGAGACACGGGGAGACACAGAGACACGGGGAGACACAGAGACACGCGGGGAGACAGAGACACACGGAGACACAGGGACACAGAGACACGGGGAGACACAGAGACACGCGGAGACACAGAGACACGGGGAGACACAGAGACACGCGGAGACACAAAGACACGGGGAGACACTGATACACGGCGAGACACAGAGACACAGAGACTCGGGGAGACACAGAGACACAGAGACACGCGGAGACACAGAGACACGCGGAGACACAGAGACACGCGGAGACACAGAGACACGGGGAGACACAGAGACACGCGGAGACACAGAGACACAGGGAGACACGGGGAGACACAGAGACACGGGGAGACACTGGGAGACACAGAGACACGAGGAGACACAGAGACACGGGGAGACACAGAGACACGCGGGGAGACAGAGACACGCGGAGACACAGAGACACAGAGACACGTGGAGACACAGAGACACAGCGACTCGGGGAGACACAGAGACACGCGGAGACACGGGGAGACACAGAGACATGGGGAGACACAGAGACACAGCGACTCGGGGAGACACAGAGACACGGGGAGACACAGAGACACGGAGAGACACAGAGACACGGGATGACACAGAGACACGGGGAGACACAGACACGCGGAGACACAGAGACACGGGAGACACAGAGACACGCGGAGACACAGAGACACGCGGAGACACAGAGACACGGGGAGACACAGAGACACGCGGAGACACAGAGACACGGGGAGACACAGAGACACGGTGAGACACAGAGACACGGTGAGACACAGAGACACGGGGAGATACAGAGACACAGGGAGACACAGAGACAGGCGGAGACACAGAGACACGGGGAGATACAGAAACACAGAGAGACGCGGAGACACAGAGACACGCGGAGACACAGAGACACTGGGAGACACAGAGACACGCGGAGACACAGAGACACGCGGAGACACAGAGACACGGGGAGACACGGGGAGACACATTGACACGGGGAGACACAGTGACACGGGGAGACACAGAGACTCGCGGGGAGACAGAGACACGCGGAGACACAGAGACACGCGGAGACACAGAGACACGGGGAGACTCAGACACGGGGAGACACAGAGACACAGAGACACGGGGACACACAGAGACACAGAGACACGGGGAGACACAGAGACACGCGGAGACACAGAGACACGGGGAGACACAGAGACACGCGGAGACACAGAGACACGTGGAGACACAGACACGGGGAGACACAGAGACACGGGGAGACAGAGACACGGGGAGAAACAGGGACACGGGGAGACTCAGAGACACGGAGACACGGGGAGACACAGAGACACAGAGACACGGGGAGACACAGAGACAGAGACACGGGGAGAGAGAGACACGGGGAGACACAGAGACACGGGGAGACACAGAGATACAGAGACACGGGGAGACACAGAGACACGGGGAGACACAGAGACACGGGGAGACACAAAGACACGGGGAGACACTGATACACGGCGAGACACAGAGACACAGAGACTCGGGGAGACACAGAGACACAGAGACACGCGGAGACACAGAGATACGCGGAGACACAGAGACACGCGGAGACACAGAGACACGGGGAGACACAGAGACACGCGGAGACACAGAGACACAGGGAGACACGGGGAGACACAGAAACACGCAGAGACACAGAGACACGGGGAGACACGGGGAGACACAGAGACACGAGGAGACACAGAGACACGGGGAGACACAGAGACACGCGGGGAGACAGAGACACGCGGAGACACAGAGACACAGAGACACGTGGAGACACAGAGACACAGCGACTCGGGGAGACACAGAGACACGGGGAGACACAGAGACACGGAGAGACACAGAGACACGGGGAGACACAGAGACACGGGGAGACACAGACACGCGGAGACACAGAGACACGGGGAGACACAGAGACACGCGGAGACACAGAGACACGCGGAGACACAGAGACACGGGGAGACACAGAGACACGCGGAGACACAGAGACACGGGGAGACACAGAGACACGGTGAGACACAGAGACACGGTGAGACACACAGACACGGGGAGATACAGAGACACAGGGAGACACAGAGTCACGCGGAGACACAGAGACACGGGTAGATACAGAAACACAGAGAGACCCGGAGACACAGAGACACGCGGAGACACAGAGACACTGGGAGACACAGAGACACGCGGAGACACAGAGACACGAGGAGACACAGAGACACGGGGAGACACGGGGAGATACAGAGACACGCGGAGACACAGAGACACGGGGAGACACGGGGAGACACAGAGACACGGGGAGACACAGAGACACGGTGAGACACAGAGACACGCGGGGAGACAGAGACACGCGGAGACACAGAGACACAGAGACACGGGGACACACAGAGACACGGGGAGACACAGAGACACGCGGAGACACAGAGACACGGGGAGACACGGGGAGACACAGAGACACGGGGAGACACAGAGACACGTGGAGAGACAGAAACGGGGAGACACAGAGACACGGGGACACACAGAGACACAGAGACACAGGGAGACACAGAGACATGCGGAGACACAGAGACACGGGGAGACACAGAGACACGCGGAGACACAGAGACACGTGGAGACACAGACACGGGGAGACACAGAGACACGGGGAGACAGAGACATGGGGAGAAACAGGGACACGGGGAGACTCAGAGACCCGGAGACACGTGGAGACACAGAGACACAGAGACACGGGGAGACACAGAGACACAGAGACAGAGACACGGGGAGAGAGAGACACGGGGAGACACAGAGACACGGGGAGACACAGAGACACAGAGACACGGGGAGACACAGAGACACGCGGAGACACAGAGACACGGGGAGACACAGACACGGGGAGACACAGAGAGACAGAGACACGGGGAGACACAGAGACACGGGGAGACACAGAGACACGGGGAGACACAAAGACACGGGGAGACACTGATACACGGCGAGACAGAGAGACACAGAGACTCGGGGAGACACAGAGACACAGAGACACGCGGAGACACAGAGACACGCGGAGACACAGAGACACGCGGAGACACAGAGACACGGGGAGACACAGAGACACGCGGAGACACAGAGACACAGGGAGACACGGGGAGACACAGAGACACGCAGAGACACAGAGACACGGGGAGACACGGGGAGATACAGAGAAACGAGGAGACACAGATACACGGGGAGACACAGAGACACGCGGGGAGACAGAGACACGTGGAGACACAGAGACACAGAGACACGTGGAGACACAGAGACACAGCGACTCGGGGAGACACAGAGACACGCGGAGACACGGGGAGACACAGAGACATGGGGAGACACAGAGACACAGCGACTCGGGGAGACACAGAGTCACGGGGAGACACAGAGACACGGAGAGACACAGAGACACGGGGAGACACAGAGACACGGGGAGACACAGACACGCGGAGACACAGAGACACGGGGAGACACAGAGACACGCGGAGACACAGAGACACGCGGAGACACAGAGACACGGGGAGACACAGAGACACGCGGAGACACAGAGACACGGGGAGACACAGAGACACGGTGAGACACAGTGACACGGTGAGACACACAGACACGGGGAGATACAGAGACACAGGGAGACACAGAGACACGCGGAGACACAGAAACACGGGGAGATACAGAAACACAAAGAGACGCGGAGACACAGAGACACGCGGAGACACAGAGACACTGGGAGACACAGAGACACGCGGAGACACAGAGACACGCGGAGACACAGAGACACGGGGAGACACAGAGGGACGGGGAGACACGGGGAGACACATTGACACGGGGAGACAGAGTGACACGGGGAGACACAGAGACTCGCGGGGAGACAGAGACACGCGGAGACACAGAGACACGCGGAGACACAGAGACACGGGGAGACTCAGACACGGGGAGACACAGAGACACAGAGACACGGGGACACACAGAGACACAGAGACACGGGGAGACACAGAGACACGCGGAGACACAGAGACACGCTGAGACACAGAGACACGGGGAGACACAGAGCCACACAGAGACACGGGGAGACACAGAGCCGCACGGAGACACACAGACACGCGGAGATACGGGGAGACACAGAGACACGGGGAGACACGGGGAGACACAGAGACACGCGGAGACACAGAGACACGGGGAGACACGGGGAGACACAGAGACACGGGGAGACACAGAGACACGGGGAGACACAGAGACACGCGGGGAGACAGAGACACACGGAGACACAGGGACACAGAGACACGGGGAGACACAGAGACACGCGGAGACACAGAGACACGGGGAGACACAGAGACACGCGGAGACACAAAGACACGGGGAGACACTGATACACGGCGAGACACAGAGACACAGAGACTCGGGGAGACACAGAGACACAGAGACACGCGGAGACACAGAGACACGCGGAGACACAGAGACACGCGGAGACACAGAGACACGGGGAGACACAGAGACACGCGGAGACACAGAGACACAGGGAGACACGGGGAGACACAGAGACACGCAGAGACACAGAGACACGGGGAGACACTGGGAGACACAGAGACACGAGGAGACACAGAGACACGGGGAGACACAGAGACACGCGGGGAGACAGAGACACGCGGAGACACAGAGACACAGAGACACGTGGAGACACAGAGACACAGCGACTCGGGGAGACACAGAGACACGCGGAGACACGGGGAGACACAGAGACATGGGGAGACACAGAGACACAGCGACTCGGGGAGACACAGAGACACGGGGAGACACAGAGACACGGAGAGACACAGAGACACGGGGAGACACAGAGACACGGGGAGACACAGACACGCGGAGACACAGAGACACGGGAGACACAGAGACACGCGGAGACACAGAGACACGCGGAGACACAGAGACACGGGGAGACACAGAGACACGCGGAGACACAGAGACACGGGGAGACACAGAGACACGGTGAGACACAGAGACACGGTGAGACACAGAGACACGGGGAGATACAGAGACACAGGGAGACACAGAGACACGCGGAGACACAGAGACACGGGGAGATACAGAAACACAGAGAGACGCGGAGACACAGAGACACGCGGAGACACAGAGACACTGGGAGACACAGAGACACGCGGAGACACAGAGACACGCGGAGACACAGAGACACGGGGAGACACGGGGAGACACATTGACACGGGGAGACACAGTGACACGGGGAGACACAGAGACTCGCGGGGAGACAGAGACACGCGGAGACACAGAGACACGCGGAGACACAGAGACACGGGGAGACTCAGACACGGGGAGACACAGAGACACAGAGACACGGGGACACACAGAGACACAGAGACACGGGGAGACACAGAGACACGCGGAGACACAGAGACACGGGGAGACACAGAGACACGCGGAGACACAGAGACACGTGGAGACACAGACACGGGGAGACACAGAGACACGGGGAGACAGAGACACGGGGAGAAACAGGGACACGGGGAGACTCAGAGACACGGAGACACGGGGAGACACAGAGACACAGAGACACGGGGAGACACAGAGACAGAGACACGGGGAGAGAGAGACACGGGGAGACACAGAGACACGGGGAGACACAGAGATACAGAGACACGGGGAGACACAGAGACACGGGGAGACACAGAGACACGGGGAGACACAAAGACACGGGGAGACACTGATACACGGCGAGACACAGAGACACAGAGACTCGGGGAGACACAGAGACACAGAGACACGCGGAGACACAGAGATACGCGGAGACACAGAGACACGCGGAGACACAGAGACACGGGGAGACACAGAGACACGCGGAGACACAGAGACACAGGGAGACACGGGGAGACACAGAAACACGCAGAGACACAGAGACACGGGGAGACACGGGGAGACACAGAGACACGAGGAGACACAGAGACACGGGGAGACACAGAGACACGCGGGGAGACAGAGACACGCGGAGACACAGAGACACAGAGACACGTGGAGACACAGAGACACAGCGACTCGGGGAGACACAGAGACACGGGGAGACACAGAGACACGGAGAGACACAGAGACACGGGGAGACACAGAGACACGGGGAGACACAGACACGCGGAGACACAGAGACACGGGGAGACACAGAGACACGCGGAGACACAGAGACACGCGGAGACACAGAGACACGGGGAGACACAGAGACACGCGGAGACACAGAGACACGGGGAGACACAGAGACACGGTGAGACACAGAGACACGGTGAGACACACAGACACGGGGAGATACAGAGACACAGGGAGACACAGAGACACGCGGAGACACAGAGACACGGGTAGATACAGAAACACAGAGAGACCCGGAGACACAGAGACACGCGGAGACACAGAGACACTGGGAGACACAGAGACACGCGGAGACACAGAGACACGCGGAGACACAGAGACACGGAGAGACACAGAGACACGGGGAGACACGGGGAGACACATTGACACGGGGAGACACAGTGACACGGGGAAACACAGAGACTCGCGGGGAGACAGAGACACGCGGAGACACAGAGACACGCGGAGACACAGAGACACGGGGAGACTCAGACACGGGGAGACACAGAGACACAGAGACACGGGGACACACAGAGACACAGAGACACGGGGAGACACAGAGACACGCGGAGACACAGAGACACGCTGAGACACAGAGACACGGGGAGACACAGAGCCACACAGAGACACGGGGAGACACAGAGCCGCACGGAGACACACAGACACGCGGAGATACGGGGAGACACAGAGACACGGGGAGACACGGGGAGACACAGAGACACGCGGAGACACAGAGACACGGGGAGACACGGGGAGACACAGAGACACGGGGAGACACAGAGACACGGGGAGACACAGAGACACGCGGGGAGACAGAGACACACGGAGACACAGGGACACAGAGACACGGGGAGACACAGAGACACGCGGAGACACAGAGACACGGGGAGACACAGAGACACGCGGAGACACAAAGACACGGGGAGGCACTGATACACGGCGAGACACAGAGACTCGGGGAGACACAGAGACACAGAGACACGCGGAGACACAGAGACACGCGGAGACACAGAGACACGCGGAGACACAGAGACACGCGGAGACACAGAGACACGGGGAGACACAGAGCCACACAGAGACACGGGGAGACACAGAGCCGCACGGAGACACACAGACACGGGGAGACACGGGGAGACACAGAGACACGGGGAGACACGGGGAGACACAGAGACACGCGGAGACACAGAGACACGGGGAGACACGGGGAGACACAGAGACACGGGGAGACACAGAGACACGGGGAGACACAGAGACACGCGGGGAGACAGAGACACACGGAGACACAGGGACACAGAGACACGGGGAGACACAGAGACACGCGGAGACACAGAGACACGGGGAGACACAGAGACACGCGGAGACACAGAGACACGCGGAGACACAGCGATTCGGGGAGACAGAGAGACACAGAGACACGCGGAGACACAGAGACACGGGGAGACACAGAGACACGGGGAGACACAGAGACACGGGGAGACACTGAGGCACGGCGAGACACAGAGACACAGAGACACGGGGAGACACAGAGACACGCGGAGACACAGATACACGGGGAGACACAGAGACACTCGGAGACACAGAGACACGGAGAGACACAGAGACACGCGGAGACATGGGGAGACACAGAGACACGCGGAGACACAGAGACACGGGGAGACACGGGGAGACACAGAGACACGGGGAGACACAGAGACACGGGGAGACACAAAGACACGGGGAGACACTGAGGCACGGCGAGACACAGAGACACAGAGACACGGGGAGACACAGAGACACGCGGAGACACAGATACACGGGGAGACACAGAGACACTCGGAGACACAGAGACACGGGGAGACACAGAGACACGGGGAGACATGGGGAGACACAGAGACACGCGGAGACACAGAGACACGGGGAGACACAGAGACACGCGGAGACACAGAGACACGGGGAGACACGGGGAGACACAGAGACACGGGGAGACACAGAGACACGGGGAGACACAAAGACACGGGGAGACACTGAGGCACGGCGAGACACAGAGACACAGAGACACGGGGAGACACAGAGACACGCGGAGACACAGAGACACGGGGAGACACAGAGACACGGGGAGACATGGGGAGACACAGAGACACGCGGAGACACAGAGACACGGGGAGACACAGAGACACGCGGAGACACAGAGACACGGGGAGACACGGGGAGACACAGAGACACGGGGAGACACAGAGACACGGGGAGACACAGAGACACGCGGAGACACAGAGACACGCTGAGACACAGAGACATGTGGAGACAGAGACACAGAGACACGCGGAGAGACAGAGACACAGAGACACAGAGACACGCGGAGACACAGAGACACGTGGAGACAGAGACACAGAGACACGCGGAGACACAGAGACACGGGGAGACACAGAGAGACAGAGACACGGGGACACAGAGACACTCGGAGACACAGAGACACGGGGAGACACAGAGACACGCGGAGACACAGAGACACGGGGAGACACAGAGACACGGGGAGACACGGGGAGACACAGAGACACGCGGAGACACAGAGACACGGGGAGACAGAGACACAGAGACACGCGGAGAGACAGAGACACAGAGACACAGAGACACGCGGAGACACACAGACACGTGGAGACAGAGACACAGAGACACGCGGAGACACAGAGACACGGGGAGACACAGAGAGACAGAGACACGGGGACACAGAGACACTCGGAGACACAGAGACACGGGGAGACACAGAGACACGCTGAGACACAGAGACACGTGGAGACAGAGACACAGAGACACAGAGACACAGAGACACGCGGAGACACAGAGACACGTGGAGACAGAGACACAGAGACACTTGGTGATACCTACGGAGGCAGACACCGGGCGACGTGGAGATTCGGAGACACGGGCCGCTAGGAGAGAGACACAGAGACACAGAGACACACAGAGAGCGAGACAGAGACACAGAAACACACAGAGAGACAGAGAGACAGAGATACAGAGAGACAGAGACACACAGAGAGGGAGACAGAGAGACAGAGATACAGAGAGCGAGACAGAGACACACATACACAAAGAGAGAGACAGAGACACACAGAGAGACAGAGACACAGAGAGAGAGAGACAGAGACACAGAGACACACAGAGAGACAGAGACACAGAGAGACAGAGAGGCAGAGACACAGAGAGAGAGACAGAGACACACAGAGAGACAGAGACACAGAGAGACAGAGAGACAGAGACACACAGAGAGACAGAGACACAGAGAGACAGAGAGACAGAGACACACAGAGAGACAGAGACACAGAGACACAGAGAGACAGAGACACACAGAGAGACAGAGACACACAGAGAGACAGAGACACAGAGACACAGAGAGACAGAGACACAGAGAGAGAGAGATCTCTGTGGGGGAGGAGTGATGACTTCCTCTCGCGACTTGGGCAAGCACAGACAGAGCACCCTGATGATCCCTTACCCCCCTTGATCACCCCCCGACCCCCCCTTGATCCCCCCCCCCTGATCCCCCTTTGACCACCCTCCCTTGACCCCCTTCATCTCCCCCCCATACCCCCACCCACCTGTACCCCACCCACCTGTACCTCCCCCCACCTGTACCCCCCCCCCCACCTGTACCCCCCCCCCCACCTGTACCCCCCCCCACCTGTACCCCCCCACCTGTCCCCCCCCATCCTCTCGACCCCCCACCTCCTCGTCCCCCTCACCACCTCCCCCTCACCACCTCCCCCTCACCACCTCCCCCCTCCCACCTCCCCCCTCCCACCTCCCTCCCCCCACCCCCTCTCCCCCCCTCCCTCCCCCTCCCCCTCACGCTCCTCTTGCTAACGATCTTCCTCCTCCTCCTACCTCATCCTCCTCCTCCTCGCCCTCCCCCCTCCACCTCGTCCCTCTGGCAGGATGACGAGGAGGAGGGGCAGAAGGATGACGAGGAGGAGGACGAGGAGGAGGAGGAGGACGAGGAGGAGGAGGAGGAGGAAGAGGAGGAGGAGGAGGAAGAGGACGAGGAGGTTGACGAGGAGGAGGACGAGGAGGAGGAGGAGGGAGGAGAGCAGCGCTCGCCTCGCTGATGGCGCATTGCGGGATGGGAGGCAAAGGGGGGGGGTGTCACGTGACCACGCGGGGGGGGGGGGGGCAGCCCATACAGTCGCAATGTCAACTATCGCGATACGATTTGGTTATCGCGATATGACGTGAACTATGGCGATATGACATGAACTATCGCGATATGACATGAACTATCGCGATATGAGTGAACTATCGCGATATGACATGAACTATCGCGATATGACGTGAACTATCGCGATATGACTTAGATTATCGCGATATGATGTGAACTCTCGCGATATGACTTAGATTATCGCGAAATGACATGAACTATCGCGATACGATTTGGTTATCGCGATACGATTTGGTTATCGCGATATGATGTGAACTATCGCGATATGACATGAACTATCGCGATATGAGTGAACTATCGCGATACGATTTGGATATCGCGATATGACGTGAACTATCGCGATATGACGTGAACTATCGCGATACGATTTGGATATCGCGATATGACGTGAACTATCGCGATACGATTTGGATATCGCGATATGACGTGAACTATCGCGATACGATTTGGATATCGCGATATGACGTGAACTATCGCGATATGACGTGAACTATCGCGATACGATTTGGATATCGCGATATGACGTGAACTATCGCGATATGACATGAACTATCGCGATATGAGTGAACTATCGCGATATGACTTAGATTATCGCGATATGACGAACTATCGCGATATGACTTAGATTGTCGCGATATGACGAACTATCGCGATATGAGTGAACTATCGCGATATGAGTTAGATTATCGCGATATCACATTGATTATCGCGATATGACTTGGACTATCGCGATATGACTTGGATGATGGTGATGCGGGTACGATAACGGCGACGTTTATCGCGATACGGTACACACCCACGATGTGACGATTATCGCGATAAAGTACACCCCCACGATGGGACGATTATGTGTCTCTGTGTGTCTCTGTCTCAGTGTGTCTCTGTGTGTCTGTCTCTGTGTGCCTCTGTGTGTCTCTGTCTCTGTGTGTCTCTGTGTGTCTCTGTGTGTCTGTCTCTGTGTGTCTCTGTCTCAGTGTGTCTCTGTGTGTCTCTGTGTGTCTCTGTCTCAGTGTGTCTCTGTCTCGTGTGTGTCTCTGTGTGTCTCTGTCTCTGTGTGTCTCTGTGTGTCTCTGTCTCAGTGTGTCTCTGTCTCTGTGTGTCTCTGTGTGTCTCTGTCTCTGTGTGTCTCTGTGTGTCTCTGTCTCAGTGTATCTCTGTCTCTGTGTGTCTCTGTCTCTGTGTGTCTCTGTCTCTGTGTGTCTCTGTGTGTCTCTGTCTCTGTGTGTCTCTGTGTGTCTCTGTCTCTGTGTGTCTGTCTCAGTGTGTCCCTGTCTCTGTGTGTCTCTGTGTGTCTCTGTCTCTGTGTGTCTCTGTCTCTGTGTGTCTGTCTCAGTGTGTCTCTGTGTGTCTGTCTCTGTGTGTCTCTGTGTATCTCTGTGCATCTCTGTCTCTGTGTGTCTCAGTGTGTCTCTGTGTGTCTCTGTGTCCCTGTCCCTGCCTCTCTCTGTCTCTGTGTGTCTCTGTGTGTCTCTGTCTCTGTGTGTTTCTGTGTGTCTCTGTCTCTGTGTGTCTCTGTGTGTCTCTGTCTCTGTGTGTCTCTGCCTCTGTGTGTCTCTGTCTCTGTGTGGTCTGTTTCAGTGTGTCCCTGTCCCTGACTCTCTGTGTGTCTCTGTGTGTCTCTATCTCTGTGTGTCTCTGTCTCTGTGTGTCTCTGTGTGTCTCTGTCTCTGTGTGTCTCTGTGTCCCTGCCTTTCTCTGTCTCTGTGTGTCTCTGTCTCTGTGTGTTTCTGTGTGTCTCTGTCTCTGTGTGTCTCTGTGTGTCTCTGTCTCTGTGTGTCTCTGTCTCTGTGTGTCTCTGTCTCTGTGTGGTCTGTTTCAGTGTGTCCCTGTCCCTGACTCTCTGTGTGTCTCTGTGTGTCTCTGTCTCTGTGTGTCTCTGTGTCCCTGCCTTTCTCTGTCTCTGTGTGTCTCTGTGTGTCTCTGTCTCAGTGTGTCTCTGTCTCTGTGTGTCTCTGTGTGTCTCTGTCTCTGTGTGTCTCTGTCTCTGTGTGTCTCTGTCTCAGTGTGTCTCTGTGTGTCTCTGTGTGTCTCTGTGTGGTCTGTTTCAGTGTGTCTCTGTCTCTGTGTGTCTCTGTCTCAGTGTGTCTCTGTGTGTCTCTGTGTGTCTCTGTGTGGTCTGTTTCAGTGTGTCTCTGTCTCTGTGTGTCTCTGTCTCTGTGTGTCTGTCTCAGTGTGTCCCTGTCTCTGTGTGTCTCTGTGTGTCTGTCTCTGTGTGTCTCTGTGTGTCTTTATCTGTGTGTCTCTGTGTGTCTCTGTGTATCTCTGTCTCTGTGTGTCTCTGTGTCCCTGCCTCTCTCTGTCTCTGTGTGTCTCTGTCTCAGTGTGTCCCTGTCCCTGCCTCTCGCCCACGGGGACGGACTGTGCCTGGCTGCTCCCTTGCTGATAACTGCGTAGCCAGAGGCGGTCAGGCCCACGGTGACATGAACAGTGACATGCACAGTGACATGCCCTGTGACATGCACAGTGACATGCACAGTGGCGTGCGATGTTTGCCTGCGAGCGGCTTGCCTGCCACGGTGGCTAGGAGATGTTAACTACCTCGCCTGGTATACAGGAGGTCGTGGATTCCATCCCGACCCTGACGACGCCTGCTGCTGCAGCTGTATATTTGGAGTCTGCGTCTCTCTCTCATCATCATCACGGTGGCTATGAGATGTTGACTACCTCGCCTGGTCTACAGGAGGTCGTGGGTTCCATCCCGACCCTGACGACGCCTGCTGCTGCAGCTGTATATTTGGAGTCTGCGTCTCTCTCTCTCTGTCTCTCATCATCATCACCACAGTAGCTAGGGGATGATGACTACCTCGCCTTTAGTCATATATAAACGTTTCTCCGTGACGTCACCTATAGGTTGAACCTATCCACGTGACTACACCTATAGGTTGAATCTATCCACGTGACTTTACCTAGACGTGACGTCACCTATAGGTTGAACTTATCCACGTGACTTTACCCAGACGAGACTTCACCTATAGGTTGAACCTATGGTACAAAATACCCAGGCAGGTGCTTTTACCCCATTTACCCTTGACATCAGGAGGAGTGGGGGACGATGCCAACCCCAGCCGCAAGCGATGATGAAATTCTCGCTTGCAACTTTCAACAGATAACTGAGACCAGGCCACTTTAGGTTGGAATGGGGTCCTGGGTGTACACCCACCACCGGAGTGGAAGAATGGCAGGCGCATCTTACAGATGACTAGGCGATGGTCAGAGGGCAGATCAGCGCCACGGTAGGTCCTGGTGTCAAGGACATGGGCCCACATCTGCTGTTCCGTCACTATGTAGTCCAGCAGATGTTCTTGCTTGGACCCGGCATGCATCCATGATGTTGTGTGGATGCGCTGATGCCGGAACAGCGTGTTGGTAATTACAAGCCCATGGGCTGCACAAAAATCTAGCAGCCTCCTACCGTTGTTATTGAGCTGATCTGGCCCATGCTCTCCAATCACTCCAGACCAGGTGCCAGCATCATGACCAACTCGGGCATTGAAGTCACCCAACAAGATGACTCTATCCCGAGGGGCCACATTAGCCAGCACCTGTGACAGGAGGTCATAGAAGGCATCTGACTCCTCGACTTTGCCTGCATCACTCCACGGATGTTCGTCTTCAGTGGGGGCATAAGTAACCATGACCACCACTCCTCGCCTCCGGTTGATGGGAAGGCGAGCCCAAAGTAACCTGGAGCTTACAGCTTCCCACACCTCACCGTCACGCTCCCACGCCCCCTTCATTATTTTGTTCAAAAGAAGAGCCACTCCCAGTTGTTTGGCAGTCTGCTGCCCCGAGTAGAGGACTGTCCACCCCTCATGGTGGCAGGAGCCAGAACCGGTCCACCGGACCTCCTGAATGCCACAGAGATCCAGGCGGGACCGGTCCAGCTCCCGACAGACGAGTGGCAGCCTCTCCTCCGCAGTGAGCGTTCGAACATTCCACGTGGCCACACGAAGTGGCTTTTCGTTTTTTTCTGGAGAAGCCCCGAGGGTAGAGATTCAATCTCCTGGCTCCGCCAATTGGGGTTTGGCCAGGAGACGTCTTAGAAGCCTGTCCCCCCCGGGGCCTCCAGCACAAGCTTATTAGTTACATTTTTAATTCGTGGTTTCGTGGTAAATGTTTGAAGGTGGAGGGGTTACCAGCCGCTCGCACCCGTCCAGAGTCCCCGTTTAGCCCCTGTGGTGGTCACAGACGCCATGTGGGGAGGGGCCAATCGGAATTGGCCATCCCCCCACAGCACTGTCCACGACAGAGTTGCCCTTCCGGCACCGCGAGGAGGTAGGGGGTTGTTTTGCCAGACGCACACTCTCCCACGCACTCTCACAACAACAACCGCCATTCGCCACTAAGTGGCGGTGACGTCACCACGACGCTTGTGCCAGGCTATGTGCACCTTGAGGCCACGCGAAGTGTCGAACGCCCGCGGGCAGGAGGTCACAGGGCAGACCCAGGTGCCACGGGTCGACTGACTGAGATGACTGGCTGATGCACCACCTGTGCCCCCTAGTGTGCCAACCTGCTGTGCTTTAGCCGCCCGGCGCTACGCTCGTTGTTGTGAGCGTCGCTCCTCCGCTCTCCGTTGTTGTTGGAGGGCGACTGCCTCCAACTGCCCAGTAGCGTCCTTCACGAGCCTCCTCCACAGAGGCCGATCTTGACACCGCTGGTACCAGTCATCGGCAAGTCCACTCAGCTCCACGTCCTTCTGTACCACATCACTCCATCTCTTCTCTAGCCCGTGCCGCGCCCGTTTAGCCCCCTCGATCCGGCCGAACAAAAGCTGTTTCGGCATGCGGTGGCTGGGCATGCGGGCTACATGACCCAGCCAGCGCAGCCTTGCCTGCCGGAGGAGCTCACCGATGGGACCTTGCCCAGATCTTTCAAGGATTTGTGAGCTCCTCACACAATCCAGTCTGGTTAAACCCAGGATGGATCGTAAGCAGGCCAGCCTAAATGTTTCTAACCGGCGAAGATGTTCCATTAGGGGGGTCCACGTTTCGCAAGCGTAGAGAAGGGAGGGAATGACCGTGGCCGAGAAGACCTCTCACACACACACACCCACACACACTCACCCCCACACACACACACTGACTCACACACACTCACCCACTCACCCACGCACACTCACCCACACACACTCACCCACGCACTCTCACACACACACACTCACCCACCCACACACACTCACCCACACACACTCACCCACACACACACTCACCCACACACACGCACCCACTCACCCACGCACCCACTCACCCACACACACTTACCCACACACACTCACCCACGCACTCTCACACACACTCACCCACACACACTCACCCACTCACCCACACACTGACCCACACTCACTCACCCACACACACACTCACCCACACACACTCACCCACACACTCACCCACACACACTCACCCACACACACACTCACCACACACACACTCACCACACACTCACCCACGCACTCTCACCCACACACACTCACCCACACACACTCACCCACACACACTCACCCACACACACACTCACCCACACACACCCACACTCTCACACACACCTACACACACTCACCCACACACACTCACCCACACACACACTCACCCACACACACTCACCCACACACACACGCACACTCACCCACACACACTCACCCACACACACACTCACCCACACACACACACTCACCCACGCACTCTCACACACACACTCACCCCACACACACTCACCCACACACACTCACCCACACACACACTCACCCACACACACACTCACACACTCACCCACACACACACACTCACCCATACTCACCCACACACACTCACCCACACACACTCACCCACACACACACTCACCCACACACACACACCCACACACACTCACCCACACACACACTCACACACACTCACCCACACACACTCACCCACACCCATCCGCTCACCGTCCACAACGCGCTCAAGGAGCCCACTGAAGTCTCGTGCCGAGTCTGGTGGCCGTGTTGAGTGCCGAGTGGTGACCTTCAGGAGGGTCCTGCCAGAGATGCGATTGGCTCTTCTTGGTGCTGCTGCTGATGCTGCTGCTGCTGTGACTGATGCTCCTGATGCTACTACTGATCCCGCCGCTGTTATTGTTGCGGCTGTAAGCCGGTGCCCACGTGTGAGTTGATCTGTGCGCATTTGCATTTAGCTCGCTGGACTCTGCACCCTGGCTACACTGGCAAGGCGAAGTTAAATAATGTAGCTTGTTTTTTTACAGATTGATGTCAGGAGGGATCTTTAACGTCAGCTACGTGTGTGTGGGTGAGTGTGTGTGTGGGGTGAGTGAGTGTGTGTGGGGTGAGTGTGTGTGTGGGGTGAGTGAGTGTGGTGAGTGTGTGTGTGTGTGTGGTGAGTGTGTGTGGTGAGTGTGTGTGTGTGGGGTGAGTGTGTGTGGAGTGAGTGTGTGTGTGGTGAGTGTGTGTGGGGTGAGTGTGTGTGGGGTGAGTGTGTGTGTGGGGAGAGTGTGTGTGGTGAGTGTGTGTGGGGTGAGTGTGTGTGTGTGGTGAGTGTGTGTGTATGGGGTGAGTGTGTGTGTGTGTGTGGTGAGTGTGTGTGGGGTGAGTGTGTGTGTGGTGAGTGTGTGTGGGTTGAGTGTGTGTGTGTGTGGTAAGTGTGTGTATCGTGAGTGTGTGTGTGGGGTGAGTGTGTGTGTGTGGTGAGTGTGTGGGGTGAGTGTGTGTGTGTGTGTGGTGAGTGTGTGTGGGGTGAGTGTGTGTGTGGTGAGTGTGTGTGGGTTGAGTGTGTGTGTGTGTGGTAAGTGTGTGTATCGTGAGTGTGTGTGTGGGGTGAGTGTGTGTGGGTTGAGTGTGTGTGTGGGGTGAGTGTGTGTGTGGGTGTGTGCGTGTGGCGAGTGTGTGTGCGGGTTGAGTGTGTGTGTGGTGAGTGTGTGTGCGGGTTGAGTGTGTGTGTGGGGTGAGTGTGTGAGTGTGTGTGTGAGTGTGTGTGGGAGAGTGTGTGTGTGGGGTGAGTGTGTGTGTGGGGTGAGTGTGTGTGTGGGTTAAGTGTGTGGGGGGTGAGTGTGTGTGGGGGGTGAGTGTGTGTGTGTGGGGGGTGAGTGTGTGTGGGGTGAGTGTGTGTGTGGGGTGAGTGTGTGGTGAGTGTGTGTGGGTGAGTGTGTGTGTGTGGGGTGAGTGTGTGGGTGAGTGTGTGTGTGGGTGAGTGTGTGTGTGTGGGGTGAGTGTGTGTGGTGGTGAGTGTGTGTGGGGTGAGTGTGTGTGGGGGGTGAGTGTGTGTGGGGGGTGAGTGTGTGTGTGGGCGGTAAGTGTGTGTGTGGGGTGAGTGTGTGTGGGTTGAGTGTGTGTGGGGTGAGTGTGTGTGTGGGGTGAGTGTGTGGTGAGTGTGTGTGGTTTGAGTGTGTGTGTGGGGTGAGTGTGTGGTGAGTGTGTGTGGGTGAGTGTGTGTGTGTGGGGTGAGTGTGTGTGGGTGAGTGTGTGTGTGGGTGAGTGTGTGTGTGGGGTGAGTGTGTGTGGTGGTGAGTGTGTGTGGGGTCAGTGTGTGTGGGGGGTGAGTGTGTGTGTGGGGTGAGTGTGTGTGGGGGGTGAGTGTGTGTGTGGGTGTGTGTGTGTGGGGGGTGAGTGTGTGTGGGGGTGAGTGTGTGTGTGGGGGGGTGAGTGTGTGTGTGTGGGCGGTGAGTGAGTGTGTGTGTGAGTGTGTGTGTGTGGGTGAGTGTGTGGGTGAGTGTGTGTGTGTGGGGGGTGAGTGTGTGTGGGGGGTGAGTGTGTGTGGGGGGTGAGTGTGTGTGTGGGGTGAGTGTGTGTGGGTTGAGTGTGTGTGGGGTGAGTGTGTGTGGGGGGTAAGTGTGTGTGTGCGGGAGTGTGTGTGTGGTGTGTGTGTGTGGGGGGTGTGTGTGTTTGGGGTGAGTGTGTGTGTGGGGTGAGTGTGTGGTGAGTGTGTGTGTGTGGGGTGAGTGTGTGTGGGTTGAGTGTGTGTGTGTGGTGAGTGTGTGTGGGTTGAGTGTGTGTGGGGTGAGTGTGTGTGGGGGGTGAGTGTGTGTGGGGGGTGAGTGTGTATGGGTTGAGTGTGTGTGGGGTGAGTGTGTGTGGGGGGTAAGTGTGTGTGTGCGAGAGTGTGTGTGTGGGTGTGTGTGTGTGTGGGGGTGTGTGTGTTTGGGGTGAGTGTGTGTGTGGGGTGAGTGTGTGGTGAGTGTGTGGTGTGGGGTGAGTGTGTATGGGTTGAGTGTGTGTGTGTGGTGAGTGTGTGTGGGTTGAGTGTGTGTGGGGTGAGTGTGTGTGGGGGGTGAGTGTGTGTGTGTGTGTGCGGCAGTGTGTGTGTGGGTGTGTTTGTGTGGGGGGTGCGTGTGTGGGGGGTGAGTGTGTGGGGGTGAGGGTGTTGTGTGGGGGTGAGTGTGTGTGTGGGGGTTGAGTGTGTGTGTGGGCGGTGAGTGAGTGTGTGTGTCAGGCTGGGTCACGGAGCCAGCATGCCCCAACAGATTCTGTTCGGCCGCACCGAGGGGGCTGGACGGGCGTGGCACGGGCTGGAGAAGAGATGGAGCTGATGTGGTACAGGAGGACGTGGAGCTGAGTGGTACAGGAGCACGTAGAGCTGATCTGGTACAGGAGCACGTGGAGCTGATGTGGTCAAGGAGCACGTGGAGCTGATGTAGTACAGGAGGACGTGGAGCTGATGTGGTTCAGGAGCACCTGGAGCTGATGTGGTACAGGAAGACGTGGAGCTGAGTGGTACAGGAACACGTGGAGCTGATGTGGTACAGGAAGACGTGGAGCTGATGTAGTACAGGAGGACGTGGAGCTGATGTGGTTCAGGAGCACCTGGAGCTGATGTGGTACAGGAAGACGTGGAGCTGAGTGGTACAGGAACACGTGGAGCTGATGTGGTACAGGAAGACGTGGAGCTGAGTGGTACAGGATGACGTGGAGCTGAGTGGTACAGGAACACGTGGAGCTGATGTGGTACAGGAAGACGTGGAGCTGATGTGGTCAAGGAGCACGTGGAGCTGATGAGGTACAGGAGCACGTGGAGCTGATGTGGTACAGGAGGACGTGGAGCTGATCTGGTACAGGAGCACGTGGAGCTGATGTGGTACAGGAGGATGTGGAGCTGAGTGGTACAGGAGGACGTGGAGCTGAGTGGTACAGGAGGACGTGGAGCTGATGAGGTACAGGAGGACGTGGAGCTGAGTGGTACAGGAGGACGTGCAGCTGATGTGGTACAGGAGGACGTGGAGCTGAGTGGTACAGGAGCACGTGGAGCTGATGTGGTACAGGAGGACGTGGAGCTGAGTGGTACAGGAGGACGTGGAGCTGATGTGGTACAGGAGGACGTGGAGCTGATGTGGTACAGGAGGATGTGGAGCTGAGTGGTACAGGAGGACGTGGAGCTGAGTGGTACAGGAGGACGTGGAGCTGATGAGGTACAGGAGCACGTGGAGCTGATGTGGTACAGGAGGATGTGGAGCTGAGTGGTACAGGAGGACGTGGAGCTGAGTGGTACAGGAGGACGTGGAGCTGATGAGGTACAGGAGGACGTGGGGCTGAGTGGTACAGGAGCACGTGGAGCTGAGTGGTACAGGAGGACGTGGAGCTGATGAGGTACAGGAGCACGTGGAGCTGATGTGGTACAGGAGCACGTGGAGCTGAGTGGTACAGGAGGACGTGGAGCTGATGAGGTACAGGAGCACGTGGAGCTGATGAGGTACAGGAGCACGTGGAGCTGATCTGGCACAGGAGCACGTGGAGCTGATGTAGTACAGGAGGACGTGGAGCTGATGTGGTTCAGGAGGACGTGGAGCTGAGTGGTACAGGAGGACGTGGAGCTGAGTGGTACAGGAGGACGTGGAGCTGAGTGGTACAGGAGCACGTGGAGCTGATGTGGTACAGGAGGACGTGGAGCTGAGTGGTACAGGAGGACGTGGAGCTGAGTGGTACAGGAGGACGTGGAGCTGAGTGGACTTGCCGATGAGCGGTACCAGCGGTGTCAAGATCGGCCTCCACAGGAGGAGGAGGCTTTGTGGAGGACGCCGCTACTGCTGGGCAGTGCCAGGCTAGCTGCACCTTGAGGCTACTGGACAGTGCCAGGCTAGGTGCACCTTGAGGCGACTTGGCAGTGCCAGGCTAAGTGCACCTTGAGGCTACTGGGCAGTGCCAGGCTAGGTGCACTTGAGGCTACTGGGCAGCTGGAGGCAGTCGCCCTCCAGCAACAGGAGGAGCAACGCTCACAACAACGAGCGGAGCGCAGGGTGGATAAAGCACAGCGCGTTGGCACAGTAGGAGGGCACAGGTGGTGCATCAGCCACTCGTCTCAGTCAGTCAACCCCTGGCACCTGCTGGGTCTGTCCCGTGGCCTCCTGGTGCACCTAGCCTGGCACAGTAAGGGGCACAGGTGGTGCTTCTGCCACTCATCTCAGTCAATCGACCCGTGGCACCTCCTGGGTCTGTCCCGTGACCTCCTCCTGCGGGCGGAAGTTCGACACTTCACGTGGGAGCCTCAACGTGCACCTAGCCTGGCACAAGCGTCGTGGTGACGTCGCCAACACTTAGCGTTGTGCCAGGGTGTGTCCCAAAGACAAATATCGCCCCGTCGAGTAGCAAGTAGCAGCAGCTGTAGACACACAGACAAAGGTCCCCCGTGTAGCCTCTAACAGGCTGTAGGGGCAAGTGCTGTTAGGAGCGAGCAGCACCTATAGACACACCGACAAAGGTCCCCCGTGTAGCCTCTAACAGGCTGTAGGGGCAAGTGCTGTGAGTAGCGAGCAGCACCTATAGACACACAGACAAAGGTCCCCCGTGTAGCCTGTAACAGGGCTGTAGGGGCAAGTGCTGTGAGTAACAGCAGCACCTATAGACACACAGACAAAGGTCCCCCGTGTAGCCTCTAACAGGGCTGTTGGGGCAAGTGTTGAGTAGCGAGCAGCAGCTATAGACACACAGACAAAGGTCCCCCGTGTAGCCTCTAACAGGCTGTGGGGGCAAGTGCTGTGAGTAACAGCAGCACCTATAGACACACAGACAAAGGTCCCCCGTGTAGCCTTTAACAGGGCTGTAGGGGCAAGTGCTGTGAGTAGCGAGCAGCACCTGTGATGGCCGGCACTGTGGGTGGGTGGCCAACACCACGCCCGGCCGCCTTTGTCTCCCTCGAAGCGATTGTTTTTTACTACACACCACACCAGGTACTCAATAGATGTAGATGCCACTGGTTCTTCACGTTCTACAGATGTAGATGCCACTGGTTTTTCACAGTTCTGCAGATGTAGATGCCACTGGTTCTTACGTTCTACAGATGTAGATGCCACTGGTTCTTCACGTTCTGCAGATGTAGATGCCGCTGGTTCTTCACGTTCTGTTAATACCACTGGTTCTTCACGTTCTACAGATGTAGATGCCACTGGTTTTTCACAGTTCTGCAGATGTAGATGCCACTAGTTCTTACGTTCTACAGATGTAGATGCCACTGGTTCTTGACGTTCTGCAGATGTAGATGCCGTTGGTTCTTCACGTTCTGTTAATACCACTGGTTCTTCACGTTCTACAGATGTAGATGCCACTGGTTTTTCACAGTTCTGCAGATGTAGATGCCACTAGTTCTTACGTTCTACAGATGTAGATGCAACTGGTTCTTCACGTTCTACAGATGTAGATGGCACTGGTTCTTCACGTTCTGCAGATGTAGATGCCACTGGTTCTTCACGTTCTGCAGATGTAGATGCCACTGGTTCTTCACATTCTGCAGATGTAGATGCCACTGGTTCTTCACGTTCTACAGATGTAGATGCCACTGGTTCCTCACGTTCTACAGATGTAGATGCCACTGGTTCTTCACGTTCTACAGATGTAGATGCCACTGGTTTTTCACGTTCTGTAGATGTAGATGCCACTGGTTCTTCACGTTCTGCAGATGTAGATGCCACTGGTTCTTCACATTCTGCAGATGTAGATGCCACTGGTTCTTCACGTTCTACAGATGTAGATGCCACTGGTTCCTCACGTTCTACAGATGTAGATGCCACTGGTTCTTCACGTTCTACAGATGTAGATGCCACTGGTTCTTCACGTTCTGCAGATGTAGATGCCACTGGTTCTTCACATTCTGCAGATGTAGATGCCACTGGTTCTTCACGTTCTACAGATGTAGATGCCACTGGTTCCTCACGTTCTACAGATGTAGATGCCACTGGTTCTTCACGTTCTACAGATGTAGATGCCACTGGTTCTTCACGTTCTGTAGATGTAGATGCCACTGGTTCTTCACGTTCTGCAGATGTAGATGCCACTGGTTCTTCACGTTCTGCAGATGTAGATGCCACTGGTTCTTCACGTTCTGCAGATGTAGATGCCACTGGTTCTTCACATTCTGCAGATGTAGATGCCACTAGTTCTTCACGTTCTGCAGATGTAGATGCCACTGGTTCTTCACGTTCTGCAGATGTAGATGCCACTGGTTCTTCACGTTCTACAGATCTAGATGCCACTGGTTCTTCACGTTCTACAGATGTAGATGCCACTGGTTCTTCACGTTCTGCAGATGTAGATGCCACTGGTTCTTCACGTTCTGCAGATGTAGATGCCACTGGTTCTTCACGTTCTGCAGATGTAGATGCCACTGATTCTTCACGTTCTGCAGATGTAGATGCCACTGGTTCTTCATGTTCTACAGATGCAGATGCCACTGGTGCTTCACATTCTACAGATGCAGATGCCACTGGTTCTTCACGTTCTACAGATGTAGATGCCACTGGTTCTTCATGTTCTACAGATGTAGATGCCACTGGTTCTTCATGTTCTACAGATGTAGATGCCACTGGTTCTTCACGTTCTATGGATGTAGATGCCACCACCGCCAGTTGCACTCACGACTCTCGGTCCGAACGGGCAACTGGTTGGTTAGATCGTGTTAAATATGAATGTGTGTCGTCAAACCCGCCACCACCCGACACAGCCAATCAGTGAAGGGGTTTGTCACGTAAACGGCACGTGACCAATTTACCTTTCTAATTCAGCAGCACTGACCAGTTGTTGTTGTGTGTTGGGAAGAATAAAATCCACTACAACATTAGCGAGTAGAAGTCACGTGACCTCGTGCAGAAGCCACATGACCTCGAAAAGATGCCACGTGACCTCGAGAAGATGCCACGTGGCCTCGAAGAAGAAGCCACGTGGCCTCGAGAAGAAGCCATGTGACCTCGAAGAAGAAGCCACGTGACCTCGAGAAGATGCCACGTGGCCTCGAAGAAGATGCCACGTGGCCTCGAGAAGAAGCCACGTGACCTCGAGAAGAAGCCACGTGACCTCGAGAAGATGCCACGTGACCTCGAAGAAGATGCCACGTGGCCTCGAGAAGAAGCCACGTGGCCTCGAAGAAGAAGCCACGTGACCTCGAGAAGATGCCACGTGGCCTCGAAGAAGAAGCCACGTGGCCTCGAGAAGAAGCCACGTGACCTCGAAGAAGAAGCCACGTGACCTCGAGAAGATGCCACGTGGCCTCGAAGAAGATGCCACGTGGCCTCGAGAAGAAGCCACGTGGCCTCGAAGAAGAAGCCACGTGACCTCGAGAAGATGCCACGTGGCCTCGAAGAAGAAGCCACGTGACCTCGAGAAGATGCCACGTGGCCTCGAAGAAGAAGCCATGTGACCTCGAAGAAGAAGCCACGTGACCTCGAAGAAGAAGCCACGTGACCTCGAGAAGATGCCACGTGGCCTCGAAGAAGAAGCCATGTGACCTCGAAGAAGAAGCCACGTGGCCTCGAGAAGAAGTCACGTGACCTCGTGAAGAAGCCACGTGGCCTCGAGAAGCCACGTGACCTCGAGAAGTTGCCACGTGACCTCGAGAAGTTGCCACGTGACCTCGAGAAGATGCCACGTGGCCTCGAAGAAGAAGCCACGTGGCCTCGAAGAAGATGCCACGTGGCCTCGAGAAGAAGCCACGTTACCTCGAGAAGATGCCACGTGACCTCGAGAAGAAGCCACGTGACCTCGAGAAGAAGCCACGTGGTGAGAGGGTGGGGTGAGGGGGGTAGGTGAGAGGGGTGAGGGGGGGAAGGTGAAAGGGGTGAGTGGAGTGGTGAGAGGGGTGAGCGCGAGAGGTAAGAGGGGGGGTGAGTGGGGTGGTGAGAGGGGTGAGGGGAGGAGCGAGGGTTGAAGGGGGGGGGGGGGGTGAACGTGATGGGAGAGGGGGGCTTGATGGGGACCCTCCCCAATCTCGCCGTGGTCCACCAACCCTCTCCTCTCCCACCCCGCCTCTCCCGGTGCAGGATGACGCTGGTGCGAGGCCTGTAGTTTACCATCGTATAAATGGGCCCTACGTTTAAACAAAAACACATTGCATTTTTTCATTTGATACACAGCCAGATAATATGACAAATACGATAACCTCAAACACCCGGTCGTTGGTAAAAAGTCGAAGGGCGGTATAGTACTATGGTATTAGAGCAAGCGCAGAGTCGCTGAGCCGGCGTCGATAGCGTGAAAGCGCAGGGCCCGTAGCAGCATTAGTAGCTACTACTACAACACGTGTAGTAGCAGCACGTGTAGTAGTAGCTGCTGCACGTGTAGTAGTAGCTGCACGTGTAGCTACTACTACACGTGTAGTAGTAGCTGCTGCACATGTAGTAGTAGCTGCACGTGTAGCTACTACTACATGTGTAGTAGTAGCTGCACGTGTAGCAGCAGCACGTGTAGTAGCAGCACGTGTAGTAGTAGCTGCACGTGTAGTACGTGGTGTAGTAGCTGCTGCACGTGTAGTAGTAGCTGCACGTGTAGCTACTACTACACGTGTAGTAGCAGCACGTGTAGTAGAAGCTGCTGCACGTGTAGTAGTAGCTGCACGTGTAGCTACTACTACATGTGTAGTAGTAGCTGCACGTGTAGCTACTACTACACGTGTAGTAGCAGCACGTGTAGTAGTAGCTGCTGCACGTGTAGTAGTAGCTGCACGTGTAGCTACTACTACATGTCTAGTAGTAGCTGCAGGTGTAGCAGTAGCACGTGTAGTAGCAGCACGTGTAGTAGTAGCTGCACGTGTAGTACGTGGTGTAGTAGCTGCACGTATAGCTACTACTACACGTGTAGTAGCAGCACGTGTAGTAGAAGCTGCACGTGTAGTACGTGTAGTAGTAGCTGCACGTGTAGCTACTACTACACGTGTAGTAGCAGCACGTGTAGTAGTAGCTGCACGTGTAGTACGTGTAGTAGTAGCTGCACGTGTAGCTACTACTACATGTGTAGTAGCAGCACGTATAGTAGCAGCACGTGTAGCTATTACTACACGTATAGTAGTAGCACGTGTACACGTGTAGCTACTACTACTACACGTGTAGTAGTAGTAGCTACTACTACTACACGTGTAGCTACTACTACTACACGTGTAGCTACTACTACTACACGTGTAGCTACTACTACTACATGTGTAGCTACTACTACTACACGTGTAGCTACTACTACTACACGTGTAGCTACTACTACTACACGTGTAGCTACTACTACTACTACACGTGTAGCTACTACTACTACACGTGTAGCTACTACTACTACACGTGTAGCTACTACTACTACACGTGTAGCTACTACCACTACTACATGTGTAGCTACTACTACTACATGTGTAGCTACTACTACTACTACATGTGTAGCTACTACTACTACACGTGTAGCTACTACTACACGTGTAGCTACTACTACTACACGTGTAGCTACTACTACTACACGTGTAGCTACTACTACTACACGTGTAGCTACTACTACTACTACATGTGTAGCTACTACTACTACATGTGTAGCTACTACTACTACATGTGTAGCTACTACTACTACTACACGTGTAGCTACTACTACTAGTAATAGCTACTACTACTACACGTGTAGCTACTACTACTACTACACGTGTAGTAGCTAGTACTACTACTACTACACGTGTAGCTACTACTACTACTACACGTGTAGTAGCTAGTACTACTACTACTACACGTGTAGCTACTACTACTAGTAATAGCTACTACTACTACATGTGTAGCTACTACTACTACACGTGTAGCTACTACTACTAGTAATAGCTACTACTACTACACGTGTAGCTACTACTACTACACATGTAGCTACTACTACTAGTAATAGCTACTACTACTACACGTGTAGCTACTACTACTACATGTGTAGCTACTACTACTAGTAATAGCTACTACTACTACACGTGTAGCTACTACTACTACATGTGTAGCTACTACTACTAGTAATAGCTACTACTACTACACGTGTAGCTACTACTACTACATGTGTAGCTACTACTACTACACGTGTAGCTACTACTACTAGTAATAGCTACTACTACTACACGTGTAGCTACTACTACTACATGTGTAGCTACTACTACTAGTAATAGCTACTACTACTACACGTGTAGCTACTACTACTACATGTGTAGCTACTACTACTAGTAATAGCTACTACTACTACACGTGTAGCTACTACTACTACATGTGTAGCTACTACTACTACTACATGTGTAGCTACTACTACATGTGTAGCTACTACTACTACACGTGTAGCTACTACTACACGTGTAGCTACTACTACACGTGTAGCTACTACTACATGTGTAGCTACTACTACACGTGTAGCTACTACTACACGTGTAGCTACTACTACTACATGTGTAGCTACTACTACTAGTAATAGCTACTACTACTACACGTGTAGCTACTACTACTACACGTGTAGCTACTACTACTAGTAATAGCTACTACTACTACACGTGTAGCTACTACTACTACATGTGTAGCTACTACTACTAGTAATAGCTACTACTACTACACGTGTAGCTACTACTACTACACGTGTAGCTACTACTACTACACGTGTAGCTACTACTACTACTACTACATGTGTAGCTACTACTACTACATGTGTAGCTACTACTACTACATGTGTAGCTACTACTACTACTACACGTGTAGCTACTACTACTAGTAATAGCTACTACTACTACACGTGTAGCTACTACTACTACTACACGTGTAGTAGCTAGTACTACTACTACTACACGTGTAGCTACTACTACTACTACACGTGTAGTAGCTAGTACTACTACTACTACACGTGTAGCTACTACTACTAGTAATAGCTACTACTACTACATGTGTAGCTACTACTACACGTGTAGCTACTACTACACGTGTAGCTACTACTACTACATGTGTAGCTACTACTACTAGTAATAGCTACTACTACTACACGTGTAGCTACTACTACTACACGTGTAGCTACTACTACTAGTAATAGCTACTACTACTACACGTGTAGCTACTACTACTACATGTGTAGCTACTACTACTAGTAATAGCTACTACTACTACACGTGTAGCTACTACTACTACACGTGTAGCTACTACTACTACACGTGTAGCTACTACTACTACTACTACATGTGTAGCTACTACTACTACATGTGTAGCTACTACTACTACATGTGTAGCTACTACTACTACTACACGTGTAGCTACTACTACTAGTAATAGCTACTACTACTACACGTGTAGCTACTACTACTACTACACGTGTAGTAGCTAGTACTACTACTACTACACGTGTAGCTACTACTACTACTACACGTGTAGTAGCTAGTACTACTACTACTACACGTGTAGCTACTACTACTAGTAATAGCTACTACTACTACATGTGTAGCTACTACTACTACACGTGTAGCTACTACTACTAGTAATAGCTACTACTACTACACGTGTAGCTACTACTACTACACATGTAGCTACTACTACTAGTAATAGCTACTACTACTACACGTGTAGCTACTACTACTACATGTGTAGCTACTACTACTAGTAATAGCTACTACTACTACACGTGTAGCTACTACTACTACATGTGTAGCTACTACTACTAGTAATAGCTACTACTACTACACGTGTAGCTACTACTACTACATGTGTAGCTACTACTACTACACGTGTAGCTACTACTACTAGTAATAGCTACTACTACTACACGTGTAGCTACTACTACTACATGTGTAGCTACTACTACTAGTAATAGCTACTACTACTACACGTGTAGCTACTACTACTACATGTGTAGCTACTACTACTACTACATGTGTAGCTACTACTACATGTGTAGCTACTACTACTACACGTGTAGCTACTACTACACGTGTAGCTACTACTACACGTGTAGCTACTACTACATGTGTAGCTACTACTACACGTGTAGCTACTACTACACGTGTAGCTACTACTACTACATGTGTAGCTACTACTACTAGTAATAGCTACTACTACTACACGTGTAGCTACTACTACTACACGTGTAGCTACTACTACTAGTAATAGCTACTACTACTACACGTGTAGCTACTACTACTACATGTGTAGCTACTACTACTAGTAATAGCTACTACTACTACACGTGTAGCTACTACTACTACATGTGTAGCTACTACTACTACTACATGTGTAGCTACTACTACTACTACATGTGTAGCTACTACTACTACACGTGTAGCTACTACTACACGTGTAGCTACTACTACTACATGTGTAGCTACTACTACTACATGTGTAGCTACTACTACACGTGTAGATACTACTACACGTGTAGCTACTACTACTACATGTGTAGCTACTACTACTAGTAATAGCTACTACTACTACACGTGTAGCTACTACTACTACATGTGTAGCTACTACTACACGTGTAGCTACTACTACACGTGTAGCTACTACTACTACATGTGTAGCTACTACTACTAGTAATAGCTACTACTACTACACGTGTAGCTACTACTACTACTACATGTGTAGCTACTACTACATGTGTAGCTACTACTACTACACGTGTAGCTACTACTACTACATGTGTAGCTACTACTACTAGTAATAGCTACTACTACTACACGTGTAGCTACTACTACTACATGTGTAGCTACTACTACTACATGTGTAGCTACTACTACTACTACATGTGTAGCTACTACTACTACACGTGTAGCTACTACTACACGTGTAGCTACTACTACACGTGTAGCTACTACTACTACATGTGTAGCTACTACTACTACTACATGTGTAGCTACTACTACTACTACATGTGTAGCTACTACTACTACACGTGTAGCTACTACTACACGTGTAGCTACTACTACACGTGTAGCTACTACTACTACACGTGTAGCTACTACTACTACATGTGTAGCTACTACTACTACACGTGTAGCTACTACTACTAGTAATAGCTACTACTACTACACGTGTAGCTACTACTACTACATGTGTAGCTACTACTACACGTGTAGCTACTACTACACGTGTAGCTACTACTACTACATGTGTAGCTACTACTACTAGTAATAGCTACTACTACTACACGTGTAGCTACTACTACTACTACATGTGTAGCTACTACTACTACATGTGTAGCTACTACTACTACATGTGTAGCTACTACTACTACACGTGTAGCTACTACTACACGTGTAGCTACTACTACACGTGTAGCTACTACTACTACACGTGTAGCTACTACTACACGTGTAGCTACTACTACTACATGTGTAGCTACTACTACTACACGTGTAGCTACTACTACTAGTAATAGCTACTACTACTACACGTGTAGCTACTACTACTACATGTGTAGCTACTACTACACGTGTAGCTACTACTACTACATGTGTAGCTACTACTACTAGTAATAGCTACTACTACTACACGTGTAGCTACTACTACTACATGTGTAGCTACTACTACTACATGTGTAGCTACTACTACTACACGTGTAGCTACTACTACTACATGTGTAGCTACTACTACTACACGTGTAGCTACTACTACTAGTAATAGCTACTACTACTACACGTGTAGCTACTACTACTACATGTGTAGCTACTACTACTACACGTGTAGCTACTACTACTAGTAATAGCTACTACTACTACTACACGTGTAGCTACTACTACTAGTAATAGCTACTACTACTACACGTGTAGCTACTACTACACGTGTAGCTACTACTACTACATGTGTAGCTACTACTACTAGTAATAGCTACTACTACTACACGTGTAGCTACTACTACTACATGTGTAGCTACTACTACTACATGTGCAGCTACTACTACTACATGTGTAGCTACTACTACTACATGTGTAGCTACTACTACTACATGTGTAGCTACTACTACTACATGTGTAGCTACTACTACTACACGTGTAGCTACTACTACTACATGTGTAGCTACTACAATGCTCAAGGATCCAGCATCTTCGTGAGAGGGGGTGAAGGGGGTGAGGGGGTGAGGGGGAGGGGGTGAAGGGGGTGAGGGGGTGAAGGGGGTGAGGGGGAGGGGGTGAAGGGGGTGAGGGGGAGGGGGTGAGGGGGAGGGGGTGAAGGGGGTGAGGGGGAGGGGGTGAAGGGGGTGAGGGGGAGGGGGTGAGGGGGAGGGGGTGAAGGGGGTGAGGGGGAGGGGGTGAAGGGGAGGGGGTGACGGGGGAGGGGGTGAAAGGGGAGGGGCTAAGGGGGAAAGCGTCACCGCCTCCCCCCTTAGCCCCTTTCCCTCCCTCCCCCTCGCCTCCCCTATCCACCTCGCCCCCCCACCGCCATCACGCAAAGGGGGTAGAGGGGGAAGGGGGGAGGGGGGAGAAGGGGGGGGGAGAGAGGGGGAGAGAGAGGGGGGGGTCCCCCCCCTCTCCCCCCCTCTCCCCCCCACCGCCCCGCCCCCCTCACAGATTGCTCTGTCCTCATTTCTCGCAGGCGAAACGCTAAAAATCTGCGGAAGCCACGGGGCAGCACTGCGTGTGTAGTGTATAGTGTAGTGTATAGTAGTGTATAGTGTAGTGTATAGTGTAGTGTATAGTGTAGTGTATAGTGTAGTGTATAGTGTAGTGTGTAGTGTAGTGTGTAGTGTAGTGTATAGCGTAGTGTATAGTGTAGTGTATAGTGTAGTGTATAGTGTAGTGTATAGTGTAGTGTATAGTGTATAGTGTAGTGTATAGTGTAGTGTAGTGTATAGTGTAGTGTATAGTGTAGTGTATAGTGTAGTGTATAGTAGTGTATAGTGTAGTGTATAGTGTAGTGTACTGTATAGTGTAGTGTATTGTAGGGTATAGTGTATTGTAGTGTATAGTGTGTGTATAGTGTATTGTGTAGTGTATAGTGTAGTGTATAGTGTAGTGTATAGTGTAGTGGTAGGTAGTGTGTAGTGTAGTGTGTAGTGTAGTGTATAGTGTAGTGTATAGTGTAGTGTTAGTTAGTGTAGTGTAGTGTATAGTGTAGTGTAGTGTTTAGTGTAGTGTGTAGTGTAGTGTATAGTGTAGTGTATAGTGTAGTGTTTAGTGTAGTGTATAGTGTTTAGTGTAGTGTGTAGTGTAGCGTATAGTATAGTGTATGTGTAGTGTGTAGTGTATAGTGTAGTGTATATGTAGTGTATTTGTGTAGTGTATAGTGTAGTGTATAGTAGTGTAGTGTATAATGTAGAGTATAGTGTAGTGTATAGTGTAGTGTGTAGTGTATAGTGTAGTGTATATTGTAGTGTATAGTGTAGTGTGTAGTGTCTAGTGTAGTGTATAGTGTAGGTATAGTGTGTAGTGTAGTGTGTAGTGTATAGTGTAGTGTAGAGTATAGTGTAGTGTGGTGTAGTGTATTGTGTAGTGTAAAAGTGTAGTGTGTGATGTAGTGTGTGTGTAGTGTGTAGTGGTGTGTATGTATAGTGTAATTGTAGTGTGTAGTGTAGTGTATGTGTGTAATGTATCGTGTAGTGTGGTGTTGTGTATTGTGTAATGTATGTGTAGTGTTGTGTAGTATGTAGTGTAGTGTGTATTGTTGTGTAATGTATTGTGTAGTGATTGTGTAGTGTAGTGTGTAGTGTTGTGTAGTGTGTTGTGTAGTGTTGTGTAGTGTGTAGTGTAGTGTGTAGTGTTGTGTAGTGTGTAGTGTAGTGTGCAGTGTAGTGTGTAGTGTTGTGGAGTGTGTAGTGTAGTGTGTAGCGTTGTGTAGTGTGTAGTGTTGTGGTAATGTAGTGTGTAGTGTAGTGTGTAGTGTAGTGTGTAGTGTAGTGTGTAGTGTTGTGGAGTGTGTAGTGTAGTGTGTAGTGTTGTGTAGTGTGTAGTATTGTGTATGTAGTGTTGTGTGTGTGTGTAGTGTGTTGTTGAACTTGTTTCACACCGTACATATCCAACCGTGCTGTGTGTGTGTTGAATTTCTATGGCACCGTACGTAGTACACCACGAGGTGTGATGATGCCTCGCTGAGCTGCTGTGTAGTCGCTCTTGTTCAGTGTGTAGTGTAGTGTGTTGTGTAGTGTAGTGTATAATGTTGTGTAGTGTAGTGTATTGTGTAGTGTGTAGTGTAGTGTGTTGTGTAGTGTATTGTGTAGTGTAGTGTGTTGTGTAGTGGCGTAGTGTAGTGTGTAGTGTAGTGTGTAATGTAGTGTATAGTGTAGTGTGTTGTGTAGTGGTGTAGTGTGTAGTATAGTGTGTAGTGTAGTGTGTAATGTAGTGTATAGTGTAGTGTGTTGTGTAGTGTAGTGTATAGTGTAGTGTAGTGTGTAGTGTATAGTGGTGTAGTGTGTAGTGTATAGTGTAGTGTGTAGTGTAGTGTGTTGTGTAGTGTATAGTGTAGTGTGTAGTGTGTAATGTAGTGTATAGTGTAGTGTGTAGTGTAGTGTGTAGTGTAGTACACCACGAGGTGTGAGGATGCCCCGCTCAGCTGCTGTGTAGTCGCTCTTGTTCAGAGGCGTCACCCCTGGCCATCACCAATGATCGCTCGGCCACGTGGCGGCTTCATCGTCATCATCGTCACGTGGAAATGTATAGTGGCAGCCAATTAGCGGCCGTCCATAAATGACGTCACGCGAGTCTTTGACCCCCCCCCCCACGTCACACGGCGTCACAAAAAGTCAGACCCCTCCCCTCAAATATGACGTCACAAAGCTCTGCCCCCCCTCCTCCAAAATAAAAAATTCAAATCGCTTTAAACTATCGCGTATTTAACGTGGCGCTGCACTCTGATGTTGTAGGAGAAAACATTCATTAAAAAGTCTAATTAATTAAGTGGAACGTGTTGTCTTTATTTTTTATAAAGTTGCGCATTTTGATGGGACGTCACATTTCTCAATCACCTCGCCCCTCCCCCTCCTCGTCACACATCGTCACAAATGTCTCACCCCCCCTCCCCTAGGTGCGTGACGTCATTTATGGACGGTCCCTTTACTCTAACGCACAGCGATGATGTTGATTAGAAATGTGAAGGGAAATTCCAGAAGCCCGGAGCAAAAATCCACCGAGAGAGACGCAGGGTCGGGATGGAACCCACGACCTCCTGTACACCTGGCGAGGTAGTCAACATCTCCTAGCCACCGTGATGATGATGATGAGAGAGAAAGACGCAGACTCCAAATATACAGCAGCAGACGTGGTCAGGGGTCGGGATCGAACCCACGACCTCCTGTAGACCAGGCGAGGTAGTCAACATCTCCCAGCCACCGTGATGATGTTGATGAGAGAGAAACGCAGACTCCAAATATACAGCAGCAGACGTGGTCAGGGTCGGGATGGACCCCACGACCTCCTGCACACCAGGCGAGGTAGTCAACATCTCCCAGCCACCGTGATGATGATGATGAGAGAGACGCAGACTCCAAATATACAGCAGCAGCAGACGTGGTCAGGGTCGGGATCGAACCCACGACCTCCTGTACACCTTGCGAGGGAGTCAACATCTCCCAGCCACCGTGATGATGATGAGAGAGAGACGCAGACTCCAAATATACAGCAGCAGCAGTTAGGGTCGGGATGGAACCCACGACCTCCTGCACACCAGGCGAGGTAGTCAACATCTCATAGCCACCGTGATGATGTTGATGAGAGAGAGACGCAGACTCCAAATATACAGCAGCAGACGTGGTCAGGGTCGAGATGGACCCCACGACCTCCTGCGTACCAGGCGAGGTAGTCAACATCTCCTAGCCACCGTGATGATGATGAGAGAGAGAAGCAGACTCCAAATATACAGCAGCAGACGTGGTCAGGGTCGAGATGGACCCCACGACCTCCTGCGTACCAGGCGAGATAGTCAACATCTCCCAGCCACCGTGATGATGATGATGAGAGATACACAGACTCCAACTATACAGCAGCTGGTATCGTCAGGATCGAACCCACGAACTCCTGCATCCCAGCGAGGTAGTCAACATCTCCTAGCCACCGTGGCTTGCCACGTGTCACGTGATCGCAGCATTGCCCAGACCACCAACTCAGCGGAGCTGAACGAGCGGCCGCCCGATCTTGATTCGATTGTGATCCAGGAGGAAGCGGGCAAGGAATGAATCTCGATTCATATTCTTGGTTCTTTCGGTAAAGTCACCACCACGTAGAAGCGAAGTAATAATAAAATAATATTTAAAAACTATTAAAACATAATGAAATAAAAATTCTCACGAATTTTTATTTTATTATGTTTGATTTTTTTTATTATTGTATGATTTCCCTTCGACGCGACTTTAACCGAAAGAACCAAGAATAAGGAATGAATCGGCATCATCACCACACGGGGCCACTGTCAAGGCCGCTGTGTGTGACTCGTATTGTGATGTGATGTATATGTGTGTGTGTGAGAGTATATACGATCTTGATTGGAAGCTTTCGTGAATGCACGAATCTAGTCCCTCTGCCTCTTGCGGTACAGTCACGTAAGGTAGAAAGGATAATAATAATAATAAAACGACGTTTCGGTCACAACACGAGCGTCCGTATTCACGTGAGAAAGGAATGATCTGCTGTTGTGGCTTTACAAACACTCCCCCCTCTCCCACCCACGTGAACTCCTCTAGCCACGACTCTACAAACACTCCCCCCTCTCCCCCCACGTGAACTCCTCTAGCCAGGACTCTACAAACACTCCCCCCTCTCCCACCCCACGTGAACTCCTCTAGCCACGACTCTACAAACATTCCCCCCTCTCCCACCCACGTGAACTCCTCTAGCCACGACTCTACAAACACTCCCCCCTCTCCCCCCACGTGAACTCCTCTAGCCAGGACTCTACAAACACTCCCCCCTCTCCCACCCCACGTGAACTCCTCTAGCCACGACTCTACAAACACTCCCCCTGCCTCCCGTGAACTCTTCTAGCCACGACTCTACAAACACTCCCCCTGCCCCCCACCCCCTGTGAACTCATCTAGCCACGACTCTACAAACACTCCCCCTGCCCCCCACCCCCCGTGAACTCCTCTAGCCACGACTCTACAAACACTCCCCCTGCCCCCCGTGAACTCCTCTAGCTGCGACTCTACAAACACTCCCCCTGCCCCCCCCCACGTGAACTCCTCTAGCCACGACTCTACAAACACTCCCCCTGCCCCCCACGTGAACTCCTCTAGCCACGACTCTACAAACACTCCCCCCTCCCCCCCCCCCCCGTGAACTCCTCTAGCCACGACTCTACAAACACTCCCCCTGACCCCCGTGAACTTCTCTAGCCACGACTCTACAAACACTCCCCCTGCCCCCCCCCCCCCCCCCCCCACGTGAACTCCTCTAGCCACGACTCTACAAACACTCCCCCATGACCCTCCCACGTGAACTCCTCTAGCCACGACTCTACAAACACTCCCCCTGCCCCCCACGTGAACTCCTCTAGTCACGACTCTACAAACACTCCCCTGCCCCCCCCCCCCCCCCACGTGAACTCCTCTAGCCACGACTCTACAAACACTCCCCCATGCCCCCTCCCACGTGAACTCCTCTAGCCACGACTCTACAAACACTCCCCCTGCCTCCCCCCCGTGAACTCCTCTAGCCACGACTCTACAAACACTCCCCCTGCCCCCCCACGTGAACTCCTCTAGCCACGACTCTACAAACACTCCCCATGCCCCCCACCCCTTGTGAACTCCTCTAGCCACGACTCTACAAACACTCCCCCTGCACCTCCCCCACGTGAACTCCTCTAGCCACGACTCTACAAACACTCCCCCTGCCCCCCACGTGTCTATATAAAGCTACAACCGCTGAACGTTCTTTCTCACCTGAAGACACACACACACGTGTGTCGCCACCGAAACGCCGTGCTTTCTTTTATTATTATTCTTTCTATCTATGTACGTGACTTTACCGAAAGAACCAGGGAGTATGAGTAAATGTATATATACATACGTGGGAATATATGTTAGTGTACGTGCAGGGTTCTTCAACAACAAATGTCGATAAAATAAAAAATCACGACGTTTCGGCCACAACACAAGTGGCCTCCTTCAGGTGAAAGGGACAGACCTGTTGGGACGACAGAGCCTCAACGTACATATTATCTGTCGTCCCAACAGGTCTGTCCCTTTCACCTGAAGAAGGCCACTTGTGTTGTGGCCGAAACGTCGTGATTTTTGTTGTTCCATTTTTTTTTACCTACTACGTGACTTTACCGAATAGAACCAAAGAGCATGGATCCTTGCAGTCACGAAAGCTTCAAATCTAGAAACAAATGTCGACGCTGATATGAGACTATTGGTTTTTAATGGATAAAGAACGGATGGTATAATAATAATAACAACAATAATAGACCGTCTCGCGATGACGAATGGAACGTTTAATAGCTTCAAACAAGTTCGGAGGGTCTCCCCGCTTGTTCGCTATCGCAGCCAACACGTGCCTCGGATCTTCTGCAGGTGGTCTAGCAGAACCCCCGGGTCACCACACTCATCGTGGTTTCTGTTGCGAATTCTCAGCAGAAGCGTTCACATCTTTTTTAAGGACTCTGTATATACGTGCGTGAGTATATATGTGTCTGTGTGTGTATATGTGCGTGAGTATATATGTCTGTGTGAGTATATATATGCGTGAGTATATATGTTTGTGTGTGAGTATATTGTGTGAGTATATATGTGTGTGCGAGTATATATGTGATAATATATATGTGATAATATATATGTGATAATATATATGCGAGTATATATGTGTTACTATACTAGTGCTTGTTCGAGTCCCCGCATAACTCGGAACGCTCACGCCGTCGCTATAACGAGTACTACAACTACTACTAGTTAGTACTACTAGCTAGTACTACTACTACTACTATTGCTGATAACGGATTGACAGGTATGCATAACCATAATATAGTTTTTTTTGGGTTACATGGCATAAATGTGTCGTTAAACCCGCCACCACCCGACACAGCCAAATAGTAATCGGTTTGTCACGTAAAACTGAACGTGGCCAATTCGTTACTAGTACAGCACTAACCGGTTGCTGTGTGTTGGAGAGTTAAACCCGCTACGACATTCACAATTCGTTACTAGTACAGCACTAACCGGTTGCTGTGTGTCGGAGAGTTAAACCCACTACTACATTTACAATTCGTTACTAGTACAGCACTAACCGGTTGCTGTGTGTTGGAGAGTTAAACCCACTACGACATTTACAATTCGTTACTAGTACAGCACTAACCGGTTGCTGTGTGTCGGAGAGTTAAACCCTCTGCAACATTTACAATTCGTTACTAGTACAGCACTAACCGGTTGCTGTGTGTTGGAGAGTTAAACCCACTACAACATTAACAATTCGTTACTAGTACAGCACTAACCGGTTGCTGTGTGTTGGAGAGTTAAACCCACTGCAACATTTACAATTCGTTACTAGTACAGCACTAACCGGTTGCTGTGTGTTGGAGAGTTAAACCCACTACTACATTTACAATTCGTTACTAGTACATGGCTCTCATAATAATATGGCATTGTCTTTGAAATGGAATGGCCTACAACAGACACAGCCTCTTTGCCCCTGTTGGCCATTTTGCCAACCGTCTCATTTTCCCTTCTACCACCACCACCACCACAACCTCCCTCGTCAACCATCTGGCACTCCATCCTCCCCTCCCCGTCCACCTTTGTCTCCCCTGTTAAGTATCTCTTTGCCCGTTAACCATATTGTCAACCCCCTCCCCCCACTGTCAGCCATCTTGTCATAACCCCCGACGACCCCCAACGGCGGCCATATTGTTTGCCCATGGGGCGTCTCCTTGTGCTTTTACGACGATGAAATCGGATAGCTGACGAAATCACCGAGCAGAGATTCCCCCCCCCCCCCCCCCACGTATGGAAAGGAAGCAAATGCGAGACTGGTATCGTAGGCGTCGAATCAAGGTTTTCGTTCGTAGAGATTCAGCTCATTCGAAACCGGCAGTTGCTCAAAGTTGCATCGGGCAGCCACCCCCAAAAATTCCCTTCGATGTGATTCACTGCCAATCGATTAATTTGTCAGAAAACGATTCGCTGGCAAGCAACGCCTGGAGGGAGCAATAGTGTGACCCGCTCCCCTTGATTTGATTGGCTGATATCAGCGAAATCTGTCGCAGTCCGCTTTAATTGTACCACAGAGCACCTTGGCGCTTTTGTCAGCCATCGTCTCACCCAAATCACTCGTCTTATAACCTCCACTGGCAGCCGTCTTAACGCCATCCCCCTTGTACCCCACCCCCTTTGTCTCCTTATCGTCAGCCATATTGTAACTTATCTCCCATGCCCCCCCCCCTTGTCGTCCCCGTTGTCATCCATCTTGTCGCCCCCCTCGTCAGCCATCTTGTCACCCCCCTCGTCAGCCATCTTGTCACCCCCCCTCGTCAGCCATCTTGTCGCCCCCCTCGTCATCCATCTTGTCACCCCCCTCGTCATCCATCTTGTCGCCCCCCTCGTCAGCCATCTTGTCGCCTCCCTCGTCAGCCATCTTGTCGTCCCCCTCGTCAACCATCTTGTCGTCCCCCTCGTCAGCCATCTTGTCGCCCCCCTCGTCAGCCATCTTGTCGTCCCCCTCGTCAGCCATCTTGTCACCCCCCTCGTCAGCCATCTTGTCGCCCCCCTCGTCAGCCATCTTGTCACCCCCCTCGTCAGCCATCTTGTCGCCCCCCTCGTCAGCCATCTTGTCACCCCCCTCGTCAGCCATCTTGTCGCCCCCCACGTCAGCCATCTTGTCGCCTCCCTCGTCAGCCATCTTGTCGCCCCCCTCGTCAACCATCTTGTCGTCCCCCTCGTCAGCCATCTTGTCGCCCCCCTCGTCAGCAATCTTGTCGTCCCCCTCGTCAGCCATCTTGTCACCCCCCCTCGTCAGCCATCTTGTCGCCCCCCTCGTCAGCCATCTTGTCGCCCCCCTCATCAGCCATCTTGTCGCGCCCCTCGTCAGCCATCTTGTCACTCCCTCATCAGCCATCTTGTCGCCCCCCTCGTCAGCCATCTTGTCACCCCCCTCGTCAGCCATCTTGTCGCCCTCCTCGTCAGCCATCTTGTCACCCCCCTCGTCAGCCATCTTGTCGCCCCCCTCGTCAGCCATCTTGTCGTCCCCCTCGTCAGCCATCTTGTCGCCCCCCTCGTCAGCCATCATGTCGCCCCCCTCGTCAGCCATCTTGTCACCCCCCCTCGTCAGCCATCTTGTCACCCCCCTCGTCAGCCATCTTGTCGCCCCCCTCGTCAGCCATCTTGTCGACCTCCTCGTCAGCCATCTTGTCACCCCCCTCGTCAGCCATCTTGTCGCCCCCCTCGTCCGCCATCTTGTCGCCTCCCTCGTCAGCCATCTTGTCACCCCCCTCGTCAGCCATCTTGTCACCCCCCTCGTCAGCCATCTTGTCGCCCTCCTCATCAGCCATCTTGTCGCCCCCCTCGTCAGCCATCTTGTCGCCCCCCTCGTCAGCCATCTTGTCGCCTCCCTCGTCAACCATCTTGTCACCCCCCTCGTCAGCCATCTTGTCGCCCCCCTCGTCAGCCATCTTGTCGCCCCCCTCGTCAGCCATCTTGTCGTCCCCCCTCGTCAGCCATCTTGTCGCCCCCCTCGTCAGCCATCTTGTCGCCCCCCTCGTCAACCATCTTGTCACCCTCCTCGTCAGCCATCTTGTCGCCTCCCTCGTCAGCCATCTTGTCGCCTCCCTCGTCAGCCATCTTGTCACCCCCCTCGTCAGCCATCTTGTCGCCCCCCTCGTCAGCCATCTTGTCACCTCCCTCGTCAGCCATCTTGTCACCCCCTTGTCAGCCATCTTGTCGCCCCCCTCGTCAGCCATCTTGTCGCCCCCCTCGTTAGCCATCTTGTCACCCCCCTTGTCAGCCATCTTGTCACCCCCTTGTCAGCCATCTTGTCACCCCTCGTCAGCCATCTTGTCACCCCCCTCGTCAGCCATCTTGTCACCCCCCTCGTCAGCCATCTTGTCACCCCCCCTCGTCAGCCATCTTGTCGCCCCCCTCGTCATCCATCTTGTCACCCCCCTCGTCATCCATCTTGTCGCCCCCCTCGTCAGCCATCTTGTCGCCTCCCTCGTCAGCCATCTTGTCGCCCCCCTCGTCAACCATCTTGTCGTCCCCCTCGTCAACCATCTTGTCGTCCCCCTCGTCAGCCATCTTGTCGCCCCCCTCGTCAGCCATCTTGTCGTCCCCCTCGTCAGCCATCTTGTCACCCCCCTCGTCAGCCATCTTGTCGCCCCCCTCGTCAGCCATCTTGTCACCCCCCTCGTCAGCCATCTTGTCGCCCCCCTCGTCAGCCATCTTGTCACCCCCCTCGTCAGCCATCTTGTCACCCCCCCTCGTCAGCCATCTTGTCGCCCCCCTCGTCATCCATCTTGTCGCCCCCCACGTCAGCCATCTTGTCGCCTCCCTCGTCAGCCATCTTGTCGCCCCCCTCGTCAACCATCTTGTCGTCCCCCTCGTCAGCCATCTTGTCGCCCCCCTCGTCAGCCATCTTGTCGTCCCCCTCGTCAGCCATCTTGTCACCCCCCCTCGTCAGCCATCTTGTCGCCCCCCTCGTCAGCCATCTTGTCACCCCCCTCATCAGCCATCTTGTCGCGCCCCTCGTCAGCCATCTTGTCACTCCCTCGTCAGCCATCTTGTCGCCCCCCTCGTCAGCCATCTTGTCACCCCCCTCGTCAGCCATCTTGTCGCCCTCCTCGTCAGCCATCTTGTCACCCCCCTCGTCAGCCATCTTGTCGCCCCCCTCGTCAGCCATCTTGTCGTCCCCCTCGTCAGCCATCTTGTCGCCCCCCTCGTCAGCCATCATGTCGCCCCCCTCGTCAGCCATCTTGTCACCCCCCCTCGTCAGCCATCTTGTCACCCCCCTCGTCAGCCATCTTGTCGCCCCCCTCGTCAGCCATCTTGTCGACCTCCTCGTCAGCCATCTTGTCACCCCCCTCGTCAGCCATCTTGTCGCCCCCCTCGTCAGCCATCTTGTCGCCTCCCTCGTCAGCCATCTTGTCACCCCCCTCGTCAGCCATCTTGTCACCCCCCTCGTCAGCCATCTTGTCGCCCTCCTCATCAGCCATCTTGTCGCCCCCCTCGTCAGCCATCTTGTCGCCCCCCTCGTCAGCCATCTTGTCGCCTCCCTCGTCAACCATCTTGTCACCCCCCTCGTCAGCCATCTTGTCGCCCCCCTCGTCAGCCATCTTGTCACCCCCCTCGTCAGCCATCTTGTCGCCCCCCTCGTCAGCCATCTTGTCACCCCCCTCGTCAGCCATCTTGTCACCCCCCCTCGTCAGCCATCTTGTCGCCCCCCTCGTCATCCATCTTGTCGCCCCCCACGTCAGCCATCTTGTCGCCTCCCTCGTCAGCCATCTTGTCGCCCCCCTCGTCAACCATCTTGTCGTCCCCCTCGTCAGCCATCTTGTCGCCCCCCTCGTCAGCCATCTTGTCGTCCCCCTCGTCAGCCATCTTGTCACCCCCCCTCGTCAGCCATCTTGTCGCCCCCCTCGTCAGCCATCTTGTCGCCCCCCTCATCAGCCATCTTGTCGCGCCCCTCGTCAGCCATCTTGTCACTCCCTCATCAGCCATCTTGTCGCCCCCCTCGTCAGCCATCTTGTCACCCCCCTCGTCAGCCATCTTGTCGCCCTCCTCGTCAGCCATCTTGTCACCCCCCTCGTCAGCCATCTTGTCGCCCCCCTCGTCAGCCATCTTGTCGTCCCCCTCGTCAGCCATCTTGTCGCCCCCCTCGTCAGCCATCATGTCGCCCCCCTCGTCAGCCATCTTGTCACCCCCCCTCGTCAGCCATCTTGTCACCCCCCTCGTCAGCCATCTTGTCGCCCCCCTCGTCAGCCATCTTGTCGACCTCCTCGTCAGCCATCTTGTCACCCCCCTCGTCAGCCATCTTGTCGCCCCCCTCGTCAGCCATCTTGTCGCCTCCCTCGTCAGCCATCTTGTCACCCCCCTCGTCAGCCATCTTGTCACCCCCCTCGTCAGCCATCTTGTCGCCCTCCTCATCAGCCATCTTGTCGCCCCCCTCGTCAGCCATCTTGTCGCCCCCCTCGTCAGCCATCTTGTCGCCTCCCTCGTCAACCATCTTGTCACCCCCCTCGTCAGCCATCTTGTCGCCCCCCTCGTCAGCCATCTTGTCGCCCCCCTCGTCAGCCATCTTGTCGTCCCCCCTCGTCAGCCATCTTGTCGCCCCCCTCGTCAGCCATCTTGTCGCCCCCCTCGTCAACCATCTTGTCACCCTCCTCGTCAGCCATCTTGTCGCCTCCCTCGTCAGCCATCTTGTCGCCTCCCTCGTCAGCCATCTTGTCACCCCCCTCGTCAGCCATCTTGTCGCCCCCCTCGTCAGCCATCTTGTCACCTCCCTCGTCAGCCATCTTGTCACCCCCTTGTCAGCCATCTTGTCGCCCCCCTCGTCAGCCATCTTGTCGCCCCCCTCGTCAGCCATCTTGTCACCCCCCTTGTCAGCCATCTTGTCACCCCCTTGTCAGCCATCTTGTCACCCCTCGTCAGCCATCTTGTCACCCCCCTCGTCAGCCATCTTGTCACCCCCCTCGTCAGCCATCTTGTCGCCCCCCTCGTCAGCCATCTTGTCGCCCCCCTCGTCAGCCATCTTGTCGCCCCCCTCGTCAGCCATCTTGTCGCCCCCCTTATCAGCCATCTTGTCACGCCCCTCGTCAGCCATCTTGTCGCCCCCCTCGTCAGACATCTTGTCGCCCCCCTCGTCAGTCATCTTGTCACCCCCCTCGTCAGCCATCTTGTCGCCCCCTTGTCAGCCATCTTGTCGCCCCCTTGTCAGCCATCTTGTCACCCCCCTCGTCAGCCATCTTGTCGCCCCCCTCGTCAGCCATCTTGTCACCCCCCTCGTCAGCCATCTTGTCACCCCCCTTGTCAGCCATCTTGTCGCCCCCCTCGTCAGCCATCTTGTCACCTCCCTCGTCAGCCATCTTGTCACCCCCTTGTCAGCCATCTTGTCGCCCCCCTCGTCAGCCATCTTGTCGCCCCCCTCGTCAGCCATCTTGTCACCCCCCTTGTCAGCCATCTTGTCACCCCTCGTCAGCCATCTTGTCACCCCCCTCGTCAGCCATCTTGTCACCCCCCTCGTCAGCCATCTTGTCGCCCCCCTCGTCAACCATCTTGTCACCCCCCTCGTCAGCCATCTTGTCACCCCCCTCGTCAGCCATCTTGTCGCCCCCCTCGTCAGCCATCTTGTCGCCCCCCTCGTCAGCCATCTTGTCGCCCCCCTCGTCAGCCATCTTGTCACCCCCCTCGTCAGCCATCTTGTCGCCCCCCTCGTCAGCCATCTTGTCACCCCCCTCGTCAGCCATCTTGTCACCCCCCTTGTCAGCCATCTTGTCGCCCCCCTCGTCAGCCATCTTGTCACCTCCCTCGTCAGCCATCTTGTCACCCCCTTGTCAGCCATCTTGTCGCCCCCCTCGTCAGCCATCTTGTCGCCCCCCTCGTCAGCCATCTTGTCACCCCCCTTGTCAGCCATCTTGTCACCCCTCGTCAGCCATCTTGTCACCCCCCTCGTCAGCCATCTTGTCACCCCCCTCGTCAGCCATCTTGTCGCCCCCCTCGTCAACCATCTTGTCACCCCCCTCGTCAGCCATCTTGTCACCCCCCTCGTCAGCCATCTTGTCGCCCCCCTCGTCAGCCATCTTGTCGCCCCCCTCGTCAGCCATCTTGTCGCCCCCCTCGTCAGCCATCTTGTCACCCCCCTCGTCAGCCATCTTGTCGCCCCCCTCGTCAGCCATCTTGTCACCCCCCTCGTCAGCCATCTTGTCACCCCCCTTGTCAGCCATCTTGTCGCCCCCCTCGTCAGCCATCTTGTCACCTCCCTCGTCAGCCATCTTGTCACCCCCTTGTCAGCCATCTTGTCGCCCCCCTCGTCAGCCATCTTGTCGCCCCCCTCGTCAGCCATCTTGTCACCCCCCTTGTCAGCCATCTTGTCACCCCTCGTCAGCCATCTTGTCACCCCCCTCGTCAGCCATCTTGTCACCCCCCTCGTCAGCCATCTTGTCGCCCCCCTCGTCAACCATCTTGTCACCCCCCTCGTCAGCCATCTTGTCACCCCCCTCGTCAGCCATCTTGTCGCCCCCCTCGTCAGCCATCTTGTCGCCCCCCTCGTCAGCCATCTTGTCGCCCCCCTCGTCAGCCATCTTGTCACCCCCCTCGTCAGCCATCTTGTCGCCCCCCTCGTCAGCCATCTTGTCACCCCCCTCGTCAGCCATCTTGTCACCCCCCTTGTCAGCCATCTTGTCGCCCCCCTCGTCAGCCATCTTGTCACCTCCCTCGTCAGCCATCTTGTCACCCCCTTGTCAGCCATCTTGTCGCCCCCCTCGTCAGCCATCTTGTCGCCCCCCTCGTCAGCCATCTTGTCACCCCCCTTGTCAGCCATCTTGTCACCCCTCGTCAGCCATCTTGTCACCCCCCTCGTCAGCCATCTTGTCACCCCCCTCGTCAGCCATCTTGTCGCCCCCCTCGTCAACCATCTTGTCACCCCCCTCGTCAGCCATCTTGTCACCCCCCTCGTCAGCCATCTTGTCGCCCCCCTCGTCAGCCATCTTGTCGCCCCCCTCGTCAGCCATCTTGTCGCCCCCCTCGTCAGCCATCTTGTCACCCCCCTCGTCAGCCATCTTGTCGCCCCCCTCGTCAGCCATCTTGTCACCCCCCTCGTCAGCCATCTTGTCACCCCCCTTGTCAGCCATCTTGTCGCCCCCCTCGTCAGCCATCTTGTCACCTCCCTCGTCAGCCATCTTGTCACCCCCTCGTCAGCCATCTTGTCGCCTCCCTCGTCAACCATCTTGTCACCCCCCTCGTCAGCCATCTTGTCGCCCCCCTCGTCAGCCATCTTGTCACCCCCCTCGTCAGCCATCTTGTCGCCCCCCTCGTCAGCCATCTTGTCACCCCCCTCGTCAGCCATCTTGTCACCCCCCCTCGTCAGCCATCTTGTCGCCCCCCTCGTCATCCATCTTGTCGCCCCCCACGTCAGCCATCTTGTCGCCTCCCTCGTCAGCCATCTTGTCGCCCCCCTCGTCAACCATCTTGTCGTCCCCCTCGTCAGCCATCTTGTCGCCCCCCTCGTCAGCCATCTTGTCGTCCCCCTCGTCAGCCATCTTGTCACCCCCCCTCGTCAGCCATCTTGTCGCCCCCCTCGTCAGCCATCTTGTCGCCCCCCTCATCAGCCATCTTGTCGCGCCCCTCGTCAGCCATCTTGTCACTCCCTCATCAGCCATCTTGTCGCCCCCCTCGTCAGCCATCTTGTCACCCCCCTCGTCAGCCATCTTGTCGCCCTCCTCGTCAGCCATCTTGTCACCCCCCTCGTCAGCCATCTTGTCGCCCCCCTCGTCAGCCATCTTGTCGTCCCCCTCGTCAGCCATCTTGTCGCCCCCCTCGTCAGCCATCATGTCGCCCCCCTCGTCAGCCATCTTGTCACCCCCCCTCGTCAGCCATCTTGTCACCCCCCTCGTCAGCCATCTTGTCGCCCCCCTCGTCAGCCATCTTGTCGACCTCCTCGTCAGCCATCTTGTCACCCCCCTCGTCAGCCATCTTGTCGCCCCCCTCGTCAGCCATCTTGTCGCCTCCCTCGTCAGCCATCTTGTCACCCCCCTCGTCAGCCATCTTGTCACCCCCCTCGTCAGCCATCTTGTCGCCCTCCTCATCAGCCATCTTGTCGCCCCCCTCGTCAGCCATCTTGTCGCCCCCCTCGTCAGCCATCTTGTCGCCTCCCTCGTCAACCATCTTGTCACCCCCCTCGTCAGCCATCTTGTCGCCCCCCTCGTCAGCCATCTTGTCGCCCCCCTCGTCAGCCATCTTGTCGTCCCCCCTCGTCAGCCATCTTGTCGCCCCCCTCGTCAGCCATCTTGTCGCCCCCCTCGTCAACCATCTTGTCACCCTCCTCGTCAGCCATCTTGTCGCCTCCCTCGTCAGCCATCTTGTCGCCTCCCTCGTCAGCCATCTTGTCACCCCCCTCGTCAGCCATATTGTCGCCCCCCTCGTCAGCCATCTTGTCACCTCCCTCGTCAGCCATCTTGTCACCCCCTTGTCAGCCATCTTGTCGCCCCCCTCGTCAGCCATCTTGTCGCCCCCCTCGTCAGCCATCTTGTCACCCCCCTTGTCAGCCATCTTGTCACCCCCTTGTCAGCCATCTTGTCACCCCTCGTCAGCCATCTTGTCACCCCCCTCGTCAGCCATCTTGTCACCCCCCTCGTCAGCCATCTTGTCGCCCCCCTCGTCAGCCATCTTGTCGCCCCCCTCGTCAGCCATCTTGTCGCCCCCCTCGTCAGCCATCTTGTCGCCCCCCTTATCAGCCATCTTGTCACGCCCCTCGTCAGCCATCTTGTCGCCCCCCTCGTCAGACATCTTGTCGCCCCCCTCGTCAGTCATCTTGTCACCCCCCTCGTCAGCCATCTTGTCGCCCCCTTGTCAGCCATCTTGTCGCCCCCTTGTCAGCCATCTTGTCACCCCCCTCGTCAGCCATCTTGTCGCCCCCCTCGTCAGCCATCTTGTCACCCCCCTCGTCAGCCATCTTGTCACCCCCCTTGTCAGCCATCTTGTCGCCCCCCTCGTCAGCCATCTTGTCACCTCCCTCGTCAGCCATCTTGTCACCCCCTTGTCAGCCATCTTGTCGCCCCCCTCGTCAGCCATCTTGTCGCCCCCCTCGTCAGCCATCTTGTCACCCCCCTTGTCAGCCATCTTGTCACCCCTCGTCAGCCATCTTGTCACCCCCCTCGTCAGCCATCTTGTCACCCCCCTCGTCAGCCATCTTGTCGCCCCCCTCGTCAACCATCTTGTCACCCCCCTCGTCAGCCATCTTGTCACCCCCCTCGTCAGCCATCTTGTCGCCCCCCTCGTCAGCCATCTTGTCGCCCCCCTCGTCAGCCATCTTGTCGCCCCCCTCGTCAGCCATCTTGTCACCCCCCTCGTCAGCCATCTTGTCGCCCCCCTCGTCAGCCATCTTGTCACCCCCCTCGTCAGCCATCTTGTCACCCCCCTTGTCAGCCATCTTGTCGCCCCCCTCGTCAGCCATCTTGTCACCTCCCTCGTCAGCCATCTTGTCACCCCCTTGTCAGCCATCTTGTCGCCCCCCTCGTCAGCCATCTTGTCGCCCCCCTCGTCAGCCATCTTGTCACCCCCCTTGTCAGCCATCTTGTCACCCCTCGTCAGCCATCTTGTCACCCCCCTCGTCAGCCATCTTGTCACCCCCCTCGTCAGCCATCTTGTCGCCCCCCTCGTCAACCATCTTGTCACCCCCCTCGTCAGCCATCTTGTCACCCCCCTCGTCAGCCATCTTGTCGCCCCCCTCGTCAGCCATCTTGTCGCCCCCCTCGTCAGCCATCTTGTCGCCCCCCTCGTCAGCCATCTTGTCACCCCCCTCGTCAGCCATCTTGTCGCCCCCCTCGTCAGCCATCTTGTCACCCCCCTCGTCAGCCATCTTGTCACCCCCCTTGTCAGCCATCTTGTCGCCCCCCTCGTCAGCCATCTTGTCACCTCCCTCGTCAGCCATCTTGTCACCCCCTTGTCAGCCATCTTGTCGCCCCCCTCGTCAGCCATCTTGTCGCCCCCCTCGTCAGCCATCTTGTCACCCCCCTTGTCAGCCATCTTGTCACCCCTCGTCAGCCATCTTGTCACCCCCCTCGTCAGCCATCTTGTCACCCCCCTCGTCAGCCATCTTGTCGCCCCCCTCGTCAACCATCTTGTCACCCCCCTCGTCAGCCATCTTGTCACCCCCCTCGTCAGCCATCTTGTCGCCCCCCTCGTCAGCCATCTTGTCGCCCCCCTCGTCAGCCATCTTGTCGCCCCCCTCGTCAGCCATCTTGTCACCCCCCTCGTCAGCCATCTTGTCGCCCCCCTCGTCAGCCATCTTGTCACCCCCCTCGTCAGCCATCTTGTCACCCCCCTTGTCAGCCATCTTGTCGCCCCCCTCGTCAGCCATCTTGTCACCTCCCTCGTCAGCCATCTTGTCACCCCCTTGTCAGCCATCTTGTCGCCCCCCTCGTCAGCCATCTTGTCGCCCCCCTCGTCAGCCATCTTGTCACCCCCCTTGTCAGCCATCTTGTCACCCCTCGTCAGCCATCTTGTCACCCCCCTCGTCAGCCATCTTGTCACCCCCCTCGTCAGCCATCTTGTCGCCCCCCTCGTCAACCATCTTGTCACCCCCCTCGTCAGCCATCTTGTCACCCCCCTCGTCAGCCATCTTGTCGCCCCCCTCGTCAGCCATCTTGTCGCCCCCCTCGTCAGCCATCTTGTCGCCCCCCTCGTCAGCCATCTTGTCACCCCCCTCGTCAGCCATCTTGTCACCCCCCTCGTCAGCCATCTTGTCACCCCCCTCGTCAGCCATCTTGTCACCCCCCTTGTCAGCCATCTTGTCGCCCCCCTCGTCAGCCATCTTGTCACCTCCCTCGTCAGCCATCTTGTCACCCCCTCGTCAGCCATCTTGTCGCCCCCCTCGTCAGCCATCTTGTCACCCCCCTTGTCAGCCATCTTGTCACCCCTCGTCAGCCATCTTGTCACCCCCCTCGTCAGCCATCTTGTCACCCCCCTCGTCAGCCATCTTGTCGCCCCCCTCGTCAACCATCTTGTCACCCCCCTCGTCAGCCATCTTGTCACCCCCCTCGTCAGCCATCTTGTCGCCCCCCTCGTCAGCCATCTTGTCGCCCCCCTCGTCAGCAATCTTGTCGCCCCCCTTGTCAGCCATCTTGTCACCCCCCCTCGTCAGCCATCTTGTCGCCCTCCTCGTCAGCCATCTTGTCACGCCCCTCGTCAGCCATCTTGTCGCCCCCCTCGTCAGCCATCTTGTCACCCCCCCTCGTCAGCCATCTTGTCGCCCCCCTCGTCAGCCATCTTGTCGCCCCCCTCGTCAGCCATCTTGTCACCCCCCTCATCAGCCATCTTGTCACCTCCCTCGTCAGCCATCTTGTCGCCTCCCTCGTCAGCCATCTTGTCGCCCCCCTTGTCAGCCATCTTGTCACCCCCCTCGTCAGCCATCTTGTCACCCCCCCTCGTCAGCCATCTTGTCACCCCCCTCGTCAGGCATCTTGTCGCCCCCCTCGTCAGCCATCTTGTCGCCCCCCTCGTCAGCCATCTTGTCGCCCCCCCTCCCCCTTCCCAACGTCGCGTCACTTGGTCACGGCCATGCGTGAGAGGCGCTTGAGGCGTTTCTTCATCTCGAGGGGGAACTTCTCGTAGCAGCGCTTGCACACGGGCTTCATGTCGAACTCCACAAAGCGGTTCCTGCACAGAGACAAAGATCGCCCCCCCCCCGCCCCCCCCCATGTAAGGCTTCTGAACAGGCCGCACCGGGCAAGTGCCGTGGCGAGGGTTTGCCATGGGTTTATTTGCCACCAGTGGCCGTGAGCGGGACTCAAACCACCAACCACTGTGCTACTGCTACCCACACGAGACAAAGACCCCCCCAACCACCCCCCGTAAAGCCTTAACAGACTGTTGCAGCACCTATGAAGGCTACCGGCACTGTGGCACACGAGGGGGTGGGTGGCCAACACCACGCCCGGCCACCTTTGTCTCCCCAGTGGCGAAGTTTACACACCGCATCAGTTAACCTGTGTGAGCCGGTGGGCCTCTGTGTGAGCCCGTGGGCCTCTGTATGAGCCCGTGGGCCTCTGTGTGAGCCCGTGGGCCTCTGTGTGAGCCCGTGAGCCTCTGTCTGAGCCCGTGGGCCTCTGTATGAGCCCGTGGGGCTTTGTGTGAGCTCGTGGGCCCCTGTGTGAGGTCGTGGGCCTCTGTGTGAGCCCGTGGGGCTTTGTGTGAGCCCGTGGGCCTCTGTGTGAGGTCGTGGGCCTCTATGTGAGCCCGTGGGCCACTGTGTGAGTCCGTGGGCCTCTGTGTGAGCCCGTGGGCCTCTTGTGAGGTCGTGGGCCTCTGTGTGAGGTCGTGGGCCTCTATGTGAGCCCGTGGGCCACTGTGTGAGTCCGTGGGCCTCTGTGTGAGCCCGTGGGCCTCTTGTGAGGTCGTGGGACTCTGTGTGAGGTCGTGGGACTCTGTGTAAGCCCGTGGGTCTCTGTGTGAGCCCGTGGGCCTTTGTGTGAGCCCGTGGGCTTCTGTGTGCGGTTGTGGGCCTCTCTGTGAGCCTGTGGGCCTCTGTGAGTCCGTGGGCCTTTGTATCGGCCTGTGGGTCTCTGTGTCGGCCTGTGGACCTCTGTGAGTCCGTGGGCCTCTGTGTGAGCCCGTAGGCCACTGTGTGAGTCCATAGGCCTCTATGTGAGCCCGTAGGCCTCTGTGTGAGCCCGTGGACCTCTGTGTGAGTCCGTGGGCCTCTGTGTGAGGTCGTGGGATTCTGTGTGAGCCCGTGGACTTCTGTGAGTCCGTGGGCCTCTGTATCAGCCTGTGGGTCTCTGTGTCGGCCTGTGGACCTCTGTGTGTGGCATCGGCTGGCATGGTGAATGGACAGGGGGTGCTAGGAATCGCTGGGCACAGTCAGGAGCTGTTAATTCAACGCCCACCCAGAAGACGGAGCGAGCAAGCTGATGACGTTTGCTATGATGGTGACGATGTTGATGGCGACGATGTTGATGGCGACGATGTTGATGGCGATGCTGCTGATGACGTGAGGCTCTTACTTGAGTGTGAGCCGGGTGCTACACGTGGAGCAGCAGAAGCAGGAGATGCACCAGGCCTTGTTAAGCGCAGACACGACTGAGACACGCGGAGACACGCGGGGACATTGAGACACGTGTTAGACACGCGGGGACACTGAGACACATGGGGACACGGAGACACGCGGAGACACACGGGGACACACGGGAACATTGAGACATGCTGAGACACGCGGAGAAACACGGGGACATTGTGACACGTAGAGATACGCGGAGATATTGGGACACTCAGAGACACGCGGAGATACACGGGGACACACGGGGACATTGAGACACGCAGAGACACGCGGAGATACATGGAGAAACACGGGGACATTGTGACACGTGGAGACACACGGAGATATTGAGACATGCAGAGACATTCGGTAAAACCCACGGTGACATTGAGACATGCAGTGACACGCGCGGGGACGATCCTGTTGATGGTAGTCACAGTGGCGACGATGATGACGACGATGACGATGATGACGATGATGACGATGACGATGATGACGATGATGACGACGATGACGATGATGATGACGATGATGACGATGATGACGATGGTGTTCTGACGCTGGCTCACCATCCCCTCCGATGACGTGGTTGCAGTGGTAGCAGACATCTCCAAACATCTGTGGGCAGACACAACCTCTCACGTGAGTAGCCCTCACCCCCCACCTACAAAAACAAAGGTCCCCCGTGTAGCCTCTAACAGGGCTATAGGGGCAAGTGCTGTGAGTAGCGAGCAGCAGCTGTAGACACACAGACAAAGGTCCGCCGTGTAGCCTCTAACAGGCTGTGGGGGCAAGTGCTGTGAGTAGCGAGCAGCAGCTGTAGACACACAGACAAAGGTCCCCCGTGTAGCCTCTAGCAGGCTGTAGGGGCAAGTGCTGTTAGCGAGCAGCACCTATAGACACACAGACAAAGGTCCCCCGTGTAGCCTCTAACAGGCTGTAGGGGCAAGTGCTGTTAGCGAGCAGCACCTATAGACACACAGACAAAGGTCCCCCGTGTAGCCTCTAACAGACTGTAGGGGCAAGTGCTGTTAGCGAGCAGCACCTGTGAAGGCTACCGGCACTGTGGCACACGAGGGGGTGGGTGGCCAGCACCACGCCCGGCCGCCTTTGTCTCCCCAGTTGGCGCTGTTTATGACAAACCGCACCAGGTGACTCATTTCAGGCAGAGTCGAACTAGGGGAGGCCCATACTACACGACATTATACACTACTACACTACATGATATACTACTACACTACTATATACTACTACACTACTACGCTACTATATACTACTACACTACATTATAAACTACTACGCTACTATATACCACTCCACATTATATACTACTACACTACATTATATACTACTACACTACATTATATACAACTACACTAAATTATATACTACACTACATTATATACTACTACAATACTTTATACTACTAAATACTACTACACTACTATATACTACTACACTACATTATATACTACTACACTACTATATACCACACTACATTATATACTACTACACTACTATATACTACTACACTACTATATACTACTACACTACTATATACTACTATACTACATGATATACTACTTCACCACTATATACTACTACACTACTATATACTACTACACTACTATATACTACTACACTACATTATATACTACTACACTACTATATACTACTACACTACTATATACTACTACAGTACATTATATACTACTACACTACATTATATACTACTACACTACATTATACACTACTACACTACACTATACACTACTACACTACTATACACTACTACACTACACTATACACTACTACACTACTATACACTACTACACTACACTATATACTACTACACTACATTATATACTACTACACTACACTATACACTACTACACTACTATATACTACTACACGACACAATATACTACTATACCACATTATATACTACTACACTACATGATATACTACTACACCACTATATACTACTACACCACTAAATACTACTACACTACTATATACTACTACACTACATTATATACTACTACACTGCATGGCTGTAGTGAGTCTCACTACAGCCAGGTGAGTCTCACCTGGCTGTAGTGAGACTCACCTGGCTGTAGTGAGACTCACCTGGCTGTAGTGAGACTCACCTGGCTGTAGTGAGTCTCACCTGGTTGTAGTGAGTCTCACCTGGCGATCGTCTCACCTGGCTGTAGTGAGACTCACCTGGCTGTAGTGAGTCTCACCTGGTTGTAGTGAGTCTCACCTGGCTGTAGTGTGTCTCACCTGGCTGTGGTGAGGCTCACCTGGTTGTGGTGAGTCTCAGCTGGCTGTAGTGAGACTCACCTGGCTGTAGTGAGTCTCACCTGGTTGTAGTGAGTCTCACCTGGCGATCGTCTCACCTGGCTGTAGTGAGACTCACCTGGCTGTAGTGAGTCTCACCTGGCTGTAGTGAGACTCACCTGGCTGTAGTGAGTCTCACCTGGCTGTAGTGAGTCTCACCTGGCTGTAGTGAGTCTCACCTGGCTGTGGTGAGACTCACCTGGTTGTGGTGAGTCTCAGCTGGCTGTAGTGAGACTCACCTGGTTATAGTGAGACTCACCTGGCGATCATCTCACCTGGCTGTAGTGAGTCTCACCTGGCGATCATCTCACCTGGTTGTAGTGAGTCTCACCTGGCGATCGACTCACCTGGTTGTAGTGAGTCTCACCTGGCTGTAGTGAGACTCACCTGGCTGTAGTGAGACTCACCTGGCTGTAGTGTCTCACCTGGCTGCAGTGAGTCTCACCTGGCAAGCGTCTCACCTGGCTGTAGTGAGTCTCACCTGGCTGTGGTGAGACTCACCTGGTTGTGGTGAGTCTCAGCTGGCTGTAGTGAGACTCACCTGGTTATAGTGAGACTCACCTGGCGATCACCTCACCTGGTTGTAGTGAGTCTCACCTGGCGATCATCTCACCTGGTTGTAGTGAGTCTCACCTGGCGATCGACTCACCTGGCTGTAGTGAGTCTCACCTGGCGATCGACTCACCTGGCTGCAGTGAGTCTCACCTGGCGAGCGTCTCACCTGGCTGTAGTGAGTCTCACCTGGCTGTGGTGAGACTCACCTGGTTGTGGTGAGTCTCAGCTGGCTGTAGTGAGACTCACCTGGTTATAGTGAGACTCACCTGGCGATCACCTCACCTGGTTGTAGTGAGTCTCACCTGGCAATCATCTCACCTGGCTGTAGTGAGCCTCACCTGACTGTAGTGAGTCTCACCTGGCGATCGACTCACCTGGCTGCAGTGAGTCTCACCTGGCGAGCGTCTCACCTGGCTGTAGTGAGTCTCACCTGGCTGTGGTGAGACTCACCTGGTTGTGGTGAGTCTCAGCTGGCTGTAGTGAGACTCACCTGGTTATAGTGAGACTCACCTGGCGATCACCTCACCTGGTTGTAGTGAGACTCACCTGGCGATCGACTCACCTGGTTGTAGTGAGACTCACCTGGCGAGCGTCTCACCTGGTTGTAGTGAGTCTCACCTGACTGTAGTGAGTCTCACCTGGCGATTGACTCACCTGGTTGTAGTGAGTCTCACCTGGCTGTGGTGAGACTCACCTGGCGATTGACTCACCTGGTTGTAGTGAGTCTCACCTGGTTGTAGTGAGTCTCACCTGGCGATCGACTCACCTGGTTGTAGTGAGTCTCACCTGGCTGTAGCGAGTCTCACCTGGCGATCGACTCACCTGGTTGTAGTGAGTCTCGCAGTACGCCAGCCCCCTCCGCTCGTAGTGACGCGTGCCAAAGAACGGCTTCTCACACCTGGCGCACACGAAGTGCTGCCCCGAGCACACACAACGCCGCGGACAAAGGCAAATGCAAAGGTCACCCACGTAGCCTCCGCCACACCGTCGGGGCAAGTGCCGTGAGCGAGCGGCGGCGGCGGCGGCGGCGGCGGCGAAGGCCGGCAACCCTGGCGGTCGATGGGGGCGTGGCGTGGGTTGGCCGGCGATTACGCCCGGCCGCTTACCAGGCACTCAGTTGAGGCCGAGTCGACCTAGGGGAGGGAGGAGGCACCCCCCGCGTCGCTCCGAACGCATCGCCAGCTCGTGAGCTTTCGCGGCCACGGATATTAAATTGTTGTTTTGTTGTTTTGTTGTTTTTTGACTTGAACCGTGGACGTTTCGCTACGGCCGTGGTGCAAACAGAGGGGGGGGGGGGGAGTCACTGTGGGCTCAGTTCCACCGCCACCACCGTCACCACCGCCTCCACCACCACCGCTACCGTCACCACCACCACCGCAAACGTCACCACCACCACCACCGCTAGTGTCACCACCACCACCGTCACCACCACCACCGTCACCACCGCTAGCGTCACCAACACCACCGCCACCGCTAGCGTCACCACCACCGTCACCACCACCACCGTCACCACCACCGTCACCACCGTCACCGCCACTTCCACCACCACCGCCACCGCCACCACCACCACAGCCATTGTCACCACCGCCACAACCACCGTCACCACCGCCACCACCACCGTCACCACCGCCACCACCACCGTCACCACCGCCACCACCACCACCGCTACCGTCACCGCCACCACCACCACCACCGTCACCACCACCGCTACCACCACCACCACCGCTACCGTCACCGCCACCACCGCCACCACCACCACCACCGTCACCACCACCACTACCATCATCACCACAACCACCACCACTACCGTCACCACCACAGCTACCATTAGCCCCACCACCACCACCACCCACCTCCACGTGCCACTGCTTGCCCAGTGCGTTGACGATTCGCTCTTCCACCGGCCTGCGGCAGGCGGCACAGATGGGCACGGCGCTCTTGTCGTGGCACGGCAGGCACAGCAGCCCAGCGGCGGGGGTCTCACGGGCAGCACCGGCACTCAGCTCCTTGCTGCCGGGAGGAGAAGAGCCACGCTCACCACCAACGCTCACCACCAACGCTCACCAACAACGCTCACCACCAACGCTCACCAACAACGCTCACCACCAACGCTCACCACCAACGCTCACCACCAACGCTCACCACCAACGCTCACCACCAACGCTCACCACCGCCACTCACCACCACTCAACACCACCACTCAACACCACTCACCACCACCGCTCATCACCGCCACCACCACCACCACTCACCACCACCACTCACCACCACCACTCACCAATACTCAACACCACCAGTCGCCACTCACCACCACCCACCACCACCACTCACCAATACTCAACACCACCAGTCGCCACTCACCACCACCCACCACCACCACTCACCAATACTCAACACCACTAGTCGCCACCGCCGCTCATCACCACTCACCACCACTCACCACCACCACCACACGTACATACACACACACGTACATACATACACAACAACAACCACCGCCATTCGCCACTAAGTGGCGGTGACGTCACCACGACGCTTGTGCCAGGCCATGTGCACCTTGAGGCCACGTGAAGTGTCGAACGCCCGCTGGCAGGAGGTCACGGGGCAGACCCAGATGCCACGGGTCGACTGACTGAGACGAGTGGCTGATGCACCACCTGTGCCCCCTACTGTGCCAACCTGCTGTGCTTTAGCCACCCGGCGCTCTGCTCATTGTTGTGAGCGTCGCTCCTCCGCCCTCCGTTGTTGTTGGAGGGCGACTGCCTCCAACTGCCCAGTAGCGTCCTTCATGAGCCTCCTCCACAGAGGCCGATCTTGACACTGCTGGTACCAGTCATCGGCAAGTCCACTCAGCTCCACGTCCTCCTGTACCACGTCACTCCATCTCTTCTCTAGCCCGTGCCGCGCTCATTTAGCCCCCTCTATCTGGCCGAACAAAAGCTGTTTCGGCATGCGGTGGCTGGGCATGCGGGCTACATGACCCAGCCAACGCAGCCTTGCCTGCAGGAGGAGCTCACCGATGGGACCTTGCCCAGATCTTTCAAGGAGTTGTGAGCTCCTCACACAATCCAGCCTGGTTAAACCCAGGACGGATCGTAGGCAGGCCAGCCTAAATGTTTCCAACCGGCGAAGAAGTTCCATTAGGGGGGTCCACGTTTCGCAGGCGTAGAGAAGGGAGGGAATGACCGTGGCCGAGAAGACCTGAAGCTTAGTGTGGAGCGACAGACCAGGTAGCTTCCACACAGCGTTACGCAACCGATGAAAAGATATTGCCGCTCGACTGATTCGGAGTGAGACCTCTGCTGTCAAACCGAAGCCGGTCATAAGAACACTGCCCAGGTATGGGAAACTCTCCACTCTCTCCACAACTGCCCCATCACCGATTGGGAGTTGTGGGGGTGGAGTGTCCGATGGTACAAAATACCCAGGCAGGTGCTTAGTTTTGGTGGGGCTGATGGTAAGGCCCCATCTCTTAGTGATACGCTCCAGTCTCAGCAGCAGCGTCTCCAACTCCTCCTGTGAATGAGCAGCTATTACCAAATCATCGGCATACATACACACACACACGTACACACACACACAGGCACACACACACGTACATACAAAGATACCCCATATAGCCTTAACAGACTGTAGGGGCAAGTGCTGTTAGCGAGCACCTACGAAGGCCGGAACGGTACACGAGGGGGTGGGTGGTCAGCACCACGCCCGACCGGCCTTGTTTCCCTAGTGGCGATGTTTACACACCGCACCGGGTACTCATTTGATGCTAAGTCGACCTAAGGGAGGCTCGGGACCGGTTCAGAGAATCGTCACCGGTGTTGGCCGTGAGCGGGAATCGAACCCGGGTTGCCAGGTTCATAGCGCAGCGTACCGCTAACCGCTGCACTATCGCTCCCCATTACATACACACACACACGTACACACACGTACACATACACACGTACACACACACATGTACACACACACACACGTATACACACACACACACGTACACACGTGTGTGTGTGTGTACGTGTGTGTACGTGTGTGTGTGTACGTGTGTGTACGTGTGTGTACGTGTGTGTGTGTACGATGTGTGTGTGTGTGTACGTGTGTGTGTGTACGTGTGTGTACGTGTGTGTGTGTACGTGTGTGTGTGTACGTGTGTGTGTGTGTACGTGTGTGTGTGTGTGTACGTGTGTGTGTGGTGTGTACGTGTGTGTGTGTGGTGTGTACGTGTGTGTGTGTACGTGTGTGTGTACGTGTGTGTGTGTACGTGTGTGTGTGTGTACGTGTGTGTGTGGTGTGTACGTGTGTGTGTGGTGTGTACGTGTGTGTGTACGTGTGTGTGTGTGTACGTGTGTGTGTGTACGTGTGTGTGTGTACGTGTGTGTGTGTGTACGTGTGTGTACGTGTGTGTGTGTACGTGTGTGTGTGTACGTGTGTACGTGTGTACGTGTACGTGTGTGTACGTGTGTGTGTGTACGTGTGTGTGTGTCTATGTGTGTGTGTCTGTGTGTACGTGTGTGTATACGTGTGTGTGTGTGTGTACGTGTGTGTGTGTGTACGTGTGTGTGTGCACGTGTGTGCGTACGTGTGTGTGTACGTGTGTGTGTGTGTACGTGTGTGTGTGTGTACGTGTGTGTGTGTGTACGTGTGTGTGTACGTGTGTGTGTGTGTACGTGTGTACGTGTGTGTGTACGTGTGTACGTGTGTGTACGTGTCTGTGTGTGTACGTGTGTGTGTGTGTGTACGTGTGTGTGTGTGTACGTGTGTGTGTGTACGTGTGTATGTGTGTGTGTGTGTACATGTGTGTGTGTACGTGTGTGTGTGTGTGTGTACGTGTGTGTGTGTACGTGTGTGTACGTGTGTGTAGGTGTATGTGTGTACGTGTGTGTGTATGTGTGTGTGTGTACGTGTGTGTGTGTGTAGGTGTGTGTGTGTACGTGTGTGTGTGTGTACGTGTGTGTGTGTGTATGTGTGTGTGTACGTGTGTGTACGTGTGTGTGTGTGTACGTGTGTGTACGTGTGTGTGTAGGTGTGTGTGTGTACGTGTGTGTATGTGTAGGTGTGTGTACGTGTGTACGTGTGGGTGTGTGTGTGTACGTGTGTGTGTGTAGGTGTGTGTGTGTATGTGTGTGTATGTGTGTGTGTAGGTGTGTACGTGTGTGTGTGTGTGTACGTGTGTGTGTGTAGGTGTGTGTGTGTGTAGGTGTGTGTGTGGTTTCAGGAAAGGGCGGTCCTGCACAGATGCCATATTTTCTGTCCGTCTGCTACAGCAGAGGTGTAGGGAATTCCAACAAGACCTACATCTCTGCTTTATTGACCTGGTCAAGGCCTATGATACCATCAGTAGGCCTGGGCTCTGGGTCATTCTTCGTGCTTTTGGAGTACCTGACCCTCTGCTCACGATCATTAAGGACCTTCATGATGGTGAGCGGGCCCGGGTAAAACTACGTGGCCGGGAGTCAGAGCCATTCCCTGTACACCTTGGGGTGCGACAGGGATGTCCTCTGGCTCCCACATTATTTAACATCTATTTTGACCACGTAGTTCGTGAAGCCTTCAATAGCTGTACCGGGGGAATCTCCATATGGTACAGATATAATGGGAGGCTAATCGATGCCCGGGTGCGGTCAAGGGATGGCTCCCTATTGCTCAACCACGTTATGTATGCTGATGACTTGGTAATAGCTGCTCAGTCAGAGGAGGAGTTGGAGACGCTGCTGCTGAGACTGGAGCGTGCCACTAAGAGGTGGGGCCTTACCATCAGCCCCACCAAAACTAAGCACCTGCCTGGGTATTTTGTACCATCGGACACTCCACCCCCACAACTCCCAATCGGTGATGGGGCAGTTGTGGAGAGAGTGGAGAGTTTCCCATACCTGGGCAGTGTGCTTATGACTGGCTCCAGTTTAACAGCAGAGGTCTCACTCCGAATCAGTCGAGCGGCAATATCTTTTCATCGGTTGCGTAACGCTGTGTGGAAGCTACCTGGTCTGTCGCTCCGCACTAAGCTTCAGGTCTTCTCGGCCACGGTCATTCCCTCCCTTCTCTACGCTTGCGAAACGTGGACCCCCCTAATGGAACATCTTCGCCGGTTAGAAACATTTAGGCTGACCTGCCTACGATCCATCCTGGGTTTAACCAGACTGGATTGTGTGAGGAGCTCACAAATCCTTGAAAGATCTGGGCAGGGTCCCATCGGTGAGCTCCTCCGGCAGGCAAGGCTGCGATGGCTGGGTCATGTAGCCCGCATGCCCAGCCACCGCATGCCGAAACAGCTTTTGTTTGGCCGGATTGAGGGGGCTAAGCGGGCGCGGCACGGGCTAGAGAAGAGATGGAGTGATGTGGTACAGGAGGACGTGGAGCTGAGTGGACTTGCCGATGACTGGTACCAGCGGTGTCAAGATCGGCCTCTGTGGAGGAGGCTCGTGAAGGATGCTACTGGGCAGTTGGAGGCAGTCGCCCTCCAACAACAACGGAGGGCGGAGGAGCGACGCTCACAACAGCGAGCGGAGCGCCGGGTGGCTAAAGCACAGCAGGTTGGCACAGTAGGGGGCACAGGTGGTGCATCAGCCAGTCATCTCAGTCAGTCGACCCGTGGCACCTGGGTCTGCCCCGTGACCTCCTGCCAGCGGGCGTTCGACACTTCACGTGGCCTCAGGGTGCACATAGCCTGGCACAAGCGTCGTGGTGACGTCACCGCCACTTAGTGGCGAATGGCGGTTGTTGTTGTTGTTGTATGTGTGTGTACGTGTGTGTGTACGTGTGTGTACGTGTGTGTACGTGTGTGTAGGTGTGTGTGTGCATGTGTGTGTGTAGGTGTGTGTGTGTATGTGTGTGTGTACGTGTGTGTGTGTACGTGTGTGTAGGTGTGTGTGTAGGTGTGTGTGTGTACGTGTGTGTGTGTAGGTGTGTGTATGTATGTGTGTGTGTATGTATGTGTGTGTCTGTGTATGTGTGTGTGTGTCTGTGTGTGTGTACGTGTGTGTGTGTGTACGTGTGTGTGTGTACGTGTGTGTGTGTGTACGTGTGTGTGTGTGTGTAGGTGTGTGTATGTGTGTGTATAGGTGTGTGTATGTGTGTAGGTGTGTGTGTATGTGTGTGTGTATGTGTGTGTGTCTGTGTGTGTGTATGTGTGTGTGTGTAGGTGTGTGTATGTGTGTAGGTGTGTATGTGTGTATGTGTGTATGTGTGTGTGTATGTGTGTGTATGTGTGTGTGTAGGTGTGTGTGTGTATGTGTGTATGTGTGTAGGTGTGTGTGTACACGTGTGTGTGTGTATGTGTGTACGTGTGTGTGTGTAGGTGTGTGTATGTGTGTGTGTGTATGTGTGTATGTGTGTGTAGGTGTGTGTGTAGGTGTGTGTGTGTGTATGTATGTGTGTGTGTACGTGTGTGTGTCTGTGTGATGGGGAGCGATAGTGTAGCGGTTAGCGCACTGCACTATGAACCTGGCGACCCGGGTTCGATTCCAGCTCACGGCCAACACCAGTGACGATTATCTGAACCGGTCCTGGGCCTCCCCTAGGTCGACTCAGCCTCAAAAATGAGTACCTGGTGCGGTGTGTAAACATTGCCACTAGGGAGACAAAGGCGGTCGGGCGTGGTGTTGGCCACCCACCCCCTCGTGTACCGTTCCGGCCTTCATAAGTGCTCGCGAACAGCACTTGCCCCTACAGTCTGTTAAGGCTATATGGGGGATCTTTGTTTATCTTTGTTTGTGTCTGTGTGTACGTGTGTGTGTATGTGTGTGTATGTGTGTATGTATGTGTGTACGTGTGTGTGTATGTATACACGTGTATGTGTAGGTGTGTGTGTGTGTGTAGGTGCGTGTGTGTATGTGTGTAGGTGTATGTGTGTAGGTGTGTGTGTGTGTAGGTGTGTGTGTGTGTATGTGTGTGTGTAGGTGTGTGTGTGTATGTGTGTGTACGTGTGTAGGTGTGTGTGTGTGTATGTATGTGTGTGTATGTGTGTGTGTGTGTTCTCACCCGCACTGGGAGCAGTTGAAGTGGTGGGCGTGGTGAGGATCGCCGCCCACCACGAGCGGCTCCTCGTCGATGGAGCCGTGGCAGCGGTGGCAGCGGAACCGCTGGGAGCGCTGCCAGCGGTGCTCCTCGCCGCACGCGTGGCAAAGGTTCCTGGCGGCAAAACAGAGGCCGGCAAGACCTTAGAGCACAAGCAACCGGGATGAGAAAAACAGGAGGAGCGGGAAGCGAGAGGGAAGCGAGCGGGAGGCGAGAGGGAAGCGAGCGGGAAGCGAGCGGGAAGCGAGAGGGAAGCGAGCGGGAAGCGAGCGGGAAGCGAGAGGGAAGCGTGTGGGAAGCGAGCGAGAAGCGTGAGAGAAGCGTGCGAGAAGCGTGAGAGAAGCGTGCGAGAAGCGTGAGAGAAGCGTGAGAGAAGCGTGTGAGAAGCGTGTGTGAAGCGTGTGAGAAGCGTGAGAGAAGCGTGTGTGAAGTGTGTGTGAAGCGTGAGAGAAGCGTGTGTGAAGCGTGAGAGAAGCGTGTGTGAAGCGTGAGAGAAGCGTGAGAGAAGCGTGAGAGAAGCGTGTGAGAAGCGTGTGAGAAGCGTGAGTGAAGCATGAGTGAAGCATGAGTGAAGCGTGTGAGAAGCGTGAGAAAAGCGTGAGTGAAGCGTGAGAGAAGCGTGTGAGAAGCGTGAGAGAAGCGTGAGATAAGCCTGTGAGAAGCGTGTGTGGAGCGTGTGAGAAGCGTGAGAGAAGCGTGTGAGAAGCGTGTGAGAAGCGTGAGAGAAGCGTGTGTGGAGCGTGTGAGAAGCGTGTGAGAAGCGTGTGTGGAGCGTGTGAGAAGCGTGTGAGAAGCGTGTGTGGAGCATGTGAGAAGCGTGTGAGAAGCGTGTGTGGAGCGTGTGAGAAGCGTGAGAGAAGCGTGTGAGAAGCGTGAGAGAAGCGTGTGTGAAGTGTGTGTGAAGCGTGAGAGAAGCGTGTGTGAAGCGTGAGAGAAGCGTGTGTGAAGCGTGAGAGAAGCGTGAGAGAAGCGTGAGAGAAGCGTGTGAGAAGCGTGTGAGAAGCGTGAGTGAAGCGTGAGAGAAGCGTGTGAGAAGCGTGAGAGAAGCGTGTGAGAAGCGTGAGTGAAGCGTGAGTGAAGTGTGTGAGAAGCGTGAGAAAAGCGTGAGTGAAGCGTGAGAGAAGCGTGTGAGAAGCGTGAGTGAAGCGTGAGTGAAGTGTGTGAGAAGCGTGAGAAAAGCGTGAGTGAAGCGTGAGAGAAGCGTGTGAGAAGCGTGAGAGAAGCGTGAGAGAGGCCTGTGAGAAGCGTGTGTGGAGCGTGTGAGAAGCTTGAGAGAAGCGTGTGAGAAGCGTGTGAGAAGCGTGAGAGAAGCGTGTGTGGAGCATGTGAGAAGCGTGTGAGAAGCGTGTGTGGAGCGTGTGAGAAGCGTGAGTGAAGCGTGTTCCCACCTGCCGTCAGAGCGCACGAAGCCGGCTTCTGCCAGCGTGGAGCGGCAGCGGCAGCACGAGAAGCGTGTGAGAAGCGTGTGAGAAGCGTGTGAGAAGCGTGAGTGAAGCGTGTGAGAAGCGTGTGAGAACCGTGAGTGAAGCGTGCTCCCACCTGCCGTCAGAGCGCACGAAGCCTGCTTCTGCCAGCGTGGAGCGTGAGAGAAGCGTGAGAGAAGCGTGAGTGAAGCGTGAGAGAAGCGTGAGTGAAGCATGAGAGAAGCGTGAGAGAAGCGTGAGTGAAGCGTGAGAGAAGCGTGTGAGAAGCGTGAGAGAAGAGTGTGAGAAGCGTGGAGAAGCGTGAGAGAAGCGTGAGTGAAGCGTGAGTGAAGCGTGCTCCCACCTGCCGTCAGAGCGCACGAAGCCTGCTTCTGCCAGCGTGGAGCGGCAGCGGCAGCACGAGAAGCGTGAGATAGCATGAGAGACGCGTGAGAGAAGCGTGAGAGAAGCGTGTGAGAAGCGTGTGAGAAGCGTGAGTGAAGCGTGTTCCCACATGCCGTCAGAGCGCACGAAGCCGGCTTCTGCCAGCGTGGAGCGGCAGCGGCAGCACGAGAAGCGTGAGTGAAGCGTGTGAAGCGTGAGAGAAGCGTGAGTGAAGCGTGTGAGAAGCGTGTGAGAAGCGTGAGAGAAGCGTGTGAGAAGCGTGAGAGAAGCGTGAGAGAAGCGTGAGAGAAGCGTGAGAGAAGCATGAGTGAAGCGTGCTCCCAGCTGCCGTCAGAGCGCACGAAGCCGGCTTCTGCCAGCGTGGAGCGGCAGCGGCAGCACGAGAAGCGTGTGAGAAGCGTGTGAGAAGCGTGTGAGAAGCGTGAGTAAAGCGTCAGTGAAGCGTGTGAGAAGCGTGTGAGAAGCGTGAGTGAAGCGTGCTCCCACCTGCCATCAGAGCGCACGAAGCCTGCTTCTGCCAGCGTGGAGCGGCAGCGGCAGCACGAGAAACGTGAGTGAAGCATGTGAGAAGCGTGAGAGAAGCGTGAGAGAAGCGTGAGTGAAGCATGTGAGAAGCGTGAGAGAAGCGTGTGAGAAGCGTGAGTGAAGCGTGAGAGAAGCGTGAGTGAAGCGTGCTCCCACCTGCCGTCAGAGCGCACGAAGCCTGCTTCTGCCAGCGTGGAGCGTGAGAGAAGCGAGTGAGAAGCGTGAGAGAAGCGTGAGAGAAGCGTGAGAGAAGCGTGAGTGAAGCGTGAGAGAAGCGTGAGTGAAGCGTGCTCCCACCTGCCGTCAGAGCGCACGAAGCCTGCTTCTGCCAGCGTGGAGCGGCAGCGGCAGCACGAGAAGCGTGAGAGAGCATGAGTGAAGCGTGTGAGAAGCGTGAGTGAAGCGTGCTCCCACCTGCCGTCAGAGCGCAAGAAGCCTACTTCTGCCAGCGTGGAGCGTGAGAGAAGCGTGAGAGAAGCGTGAGTGAAGCGTGAGAGAAGCGTGAGTGAAGCGTGAGAGAAGCGTGAGAGAAGCGTGAGTGAAGCGTGAGAGAAGCGTGTGAGAAGCGTAAGAGAAGAGTGTGAGAAGCATGGAGAAGCGTGAGAGAAGCGTGAGTGAAGCGTGAGTGAAGCGTGCTCCCACCTGCCGTCAGAGCGCACGAAGCCTGCTTCTGCCAGCGTGGAGCGTGAGAGAAGCGTGAGAGAAGCGTGAGTGAAGCGTGAGAGAAGCGTGAGTGAAGCGTGAGAGAAGCGTGAGAGAAGCGTGAGTGAAGCGTGAGAGAAGCGTGTGAGAAGCGTGAGAGAAGAGTGTGAGAAGCGTGGAGAAGCGTGAGAGAAGCGTGAGTGAAGCGTGTGAAGCGTGAGAGAAGCGTGAGTGAAGCGTGTGAGAAGCGTGTGAGAAGCGTGAGAGAAGCGTGTGAGAAGCGTGAGAGAAGCGTGTGAGAAGCGTGTGAGAAGCGTGAGTGAAGCGTGCTCCCACCTGCCGTCAGAGCGCACGAAGCCTGCTTCTGCCAGCGTGGAGCGTGAGAGAAGCGTGAGAGAAGCGTGAGTGAAGCGTGTGAGAAGCGTGAGTGAAGCGTGAGAGAAGCGTGAGAGAAGCGTGAGTGAAGCGTGAGTGAAGCGTGAGAGAAGCGTGTGAGAAGCGTGAGAGAAGAGTGTGAGAAGCGTGGAGAAGCGTGAGAGAAGCGTGAGTGAAGCGTGAGTGAAGCGTGCTCCCACCTGCCGTCAGAGCGCACGAAGCCTGCTTCTGCCAGCGTGGAGCGTGAGAGAAGCGTGAGAGAAGCGTGAGTGAAGCGTGAGAGAAGCGTGAGAGAAGCGTGAGAGAAGCGTGAGTGAAGCGTGAGAGAAGCGTGTGAGAAGCGTGAGAGAAGAGTGTGAGAAGCGTGGAGAAGCGTGAGAGAAGCGTGAGTGTAGCGTGAGTGAAGCGTGCTCCCACCTGCCGTCAGAGCGCACGAAGCCTGCTTCTGCCAGCGTGGAGCGTGAGAGAAGCGTGAGAGAAGCGTGAGTGAAGCGTGAGAGAAGCGTGAGTGAAGCGTGAGAGAAGCGTGAGAGAAGCGTGAGTGAAGCGTGAGAGAAGCGTGTGAGAAGCGTGAGAGAAGAGTGTGAGAAGCGTGGAGAAGCGTGAGAGAAGCGTGAGTGAAGCGTGAGTGAAGCGTGCTCCCACCTGCCATCAGAGCGCACGAAGCCTGCTTCTGCCAGCGTGGAGCGTGAGAGAAGCGTGAGAGAAGCGTGAGTGAAGCGTGAGAGAAGCGTGAGTGAAGCGTGAGAGAAGCGTGAGAGAAGCGTGAGTGAAGCGTGAGAGAAGCGTGTGAGAAGCGTGAGAGAAGAGTGTGAGAAGCGTGGAGAAGCGTGAGAGAAGCGTGAGTGAAGCGTGAGTGAAGCGTGCTCCCACCTGCCATCAGAGCGCACGAAGCCTGCTTCTGCCAGCGTGGAGCGGCAGCGGCAGCACGAGAAGCGTGAGAGAGCATGAGAGACGCGTGAGAGAAGCGTGAGAGAAGCGTGTGAGAAGCGTGTGAGAAGCATGAGTGAAGCGTGTTCCCACATGCCGTCAGAGCGCACGAAGCCGGCTTCTGCCAGCGTGGAGCGGCAGCGGCAGCACGAGAAGCGTGAGTGAAGCGTGTGAAGCGTGAGAGAAGCGTGAGTGAAGCGTGTGAGAAGCGTGTGAGAAGCGTGAGAGAAGCGTGTGAGAAGCGTGAGAGAAGCGTGAGAGACGCGTGAGAGAAGCGTGAGAGAAGCATGAGTGAAGCGTGCTCCCAGCTGCCGTCAGAGCGCACGAAGCCGGCTTCTGCCAGCGTGGAGCGGCAGCGGCAGCACGAGAAGCGTGTGAGAAGCGTGTGAGAAGCGTGTGAGAAGCGTGAGTGAAGCGTGAGTGAAGCGTGCTCCCACCTGCCGTCAGAGCGCACGAAGCCTGCTTCTGCCTGCGTGGAGCGGCAGCGGCAGCACGAGAAGCGTGAGTGAAGCATGTGAGAAGCGTAAGAGAAGCGTGAGAGAAGCGTGAGAGAAGCGTGAGTGAAGCGTGAGAGAAGCGTGAGTGAAGCGTGAGAGAAGAGTGTGAGAAGCGTGAGAGAAGAGTGTGAGAAGCGTGGAGAAGCGTGAGAGAAGCGTGTGAGAAGCGTGAGTGAAGCGTGCTCCCACCTGCCGTCAGAGCGCACGAAGCCTGCTTCTGCCAGCGTGGAGCGGCTGCAGCAGCACGAGAAGCGTGAGTGAAGCGTGTGTGAAGCGTGAGAGAAGCGTGTGAGAAGCGTGAGAGAAGAGTGTGAGAAGCGTGAGTGAAGCGTGAGAGAAGCGTGAGAGAAGCGTGAGTGAAGCGTGAGTGAAGCGTGAGAGAAGCGTGTGAGAAGCGTGAGAGAAGAGTGTGAGAAGCGTGGAGAAGCGTGAGAGAAGCGTGAGTGAAGCGTGAGTGAAGCGTGCTCCCACCTGCCGTCAGAGCGCACGAAGCCTGCTTCTGCCAGCGTGGAGCGTGAGAGAAGCGTGAGAGAAGCGTGAGTGAAGCGTGAGAGAAGCGTGAGAGAAGCGTGAGAGAAGCGTGAGTGAAGCGTGAGAGAAGCGTGTGAGAAGCGTGAGAGAAGAGTGTGAGAAGCGTGGAGAAGCGTGAGAGAAGCGTGAGTGTAGCGTGAGTGAAGCGTGCTCCCACCTGCCGTCAGAGCGCACGAAGCCTGCTTCTGCCAGCGTGGAGCGTGAGAGAAGCGTGAGAGAAGCGTGAGTGAAGCGTGAGAGAAGCGTGAGTGAAGCGTGAGAGAAGCGTGAGAGAAGCGTGAGTGAAGCGTGAGAGAAGCGTGTGAGAAGCGTGAGAGAAGAGTGTGAGAAGCGTGGAGAAGCGTGAGAGAAGCGTGAGTGAAGCGTGAGTGAAGCGTGCTCCCACCTGCCATCAGAGCGCACGAAGCCTGCTTCTGCCAGCGTGGAGCGGCAGCGGCAGCACGAGAAGCGTGAGAGAGCATGAGAGACGCGTGAGAGAAGCGTGAGAGAAGCGTGTGAGAAGCGTGTGAGAAGCATGAGTGAAGCGTGTTCCCACATGCCGTCAGAGCGCACGAAGCCGGCTTCTGCCAGCGTGGAGCGGCAGCGGCAGCACGAGAAGCGTGAGTGAAGCGTGTGAAGCGTGAGAGAAGCGTGAGTGAAGCGTGTGAGAAGCGTGTGAGAAGCGTGAGAGAAGCGTGTGAGAAGCGTGAGAGAAGCGTGAGAGACACGTGAGAGAAGCGTGAGAGAAGCATGAGTGAAGCGTGCTCCCAGCTGCCGTCAGAGCGCACGAAGCCGGCTTCTGCCAGCGTGGAGCGGCAGCGGCAGCACGAGAAGCGTGTGAGAAGCGTGTGAGAAGCGTGTGAGAAGCGTGAGTGAAGCGTGAGTGAAGCGTGCTCCCACCTGCCGTCAGAGCGCACGAAGCCTGCTTCTGCCTGCGTGGAGCGGCAGCGGCAGCACGAGAAGCGTGAGTGAAGCATGTGAGAAGCGTAAGAGAAGCGTGAGAGAAGCGTGAGAGAAGCGTGAGTGAAGCGTGAGAGAAGCGTGAGTGAAGCGTGAGAGAAGAGTGTGAGAAGCGTGAGAGAAGAGTGTGAGAAGCGTGGAGAAGCGTGAGAGAAGCGTGTGAGAAGCGTGAGTGAAGCGTGCTCCCACCTGCCGTCAGAGCGCACGAAGCCTGCTTCTGCCAGCGTGGAGCGGCTGCAGCAGCACGAGAAGCGTGAGTGAAGCGTGTGTGAAGCGTGAGAGAAGCGTGAGTGAAGCGTGAGAGAAGAGTGTGAGAAGCGTGAGAGAAGAGTGTGAGAAGCATGGAGAAGCGTGAGAGAAGCGTGTGAGAAGCGTGAGTGAAGCGTGCTCCCACCTGCCGTCAGAGCGCACGAAGCCTGCTTCTGCCAGCGTGGAGCGGCAGCGGCAGCACGAGAAGCAGGCCGGGTGCCAGGCGCGGCCCGCGGCTCGAATCACACGGCCCGCGATGAACTCCCCTGAGCAGCGACACAAGCGGCGATAACGTCACATTGTTAGAGTCACGTTGTATTTAATAATAACAATAGTCATGTGACAATAACAATAATGTGACATTGTTATAGTCATGTGACAATAACAATGTGACAATAACAATAATGTCACATTGTTATAGTCACGTGACAATAACAATGATGTCACATTGTTATAGTTATGTGACAATAACAATGTGACAATAACAATGTCACATTGTTATAGTCATGTGACAATAACAATGTGACAATAACAATAATGCCACATTGTTATAGTCACGTGACAATAACAATGATGTCACATTGTTATAGTCATGTGACAATAACAATGTGACAATAACAATGTCACATTGTTATAGTCACGTGACAATAACAATGATGTCACATTGTTATAGTCATGTGACAATAACAATGTGACAATAACAATAATGTCACATTGTTATAGTCACGTGACAATAACAATGATGTCACATTGTTATAGTCATGTGATCATAACAATAATGTCACATTGTTATAGTCACGTGACAATAACAATGGTATTGTATTGTGTTTAATAATGTCACATTGTTATAGTCACGTGATCATAATGATAATAATGTCACATTGTTAGAGTTATGTGACGATAATAACAATAATGTCACATTGTTATAGTCATGTGACAATAATAATAATGTCACATTGTTATAGTCATGTGACAATAACAATGGTATTGTATTGTTTAATAATAATATCACATTGTTATAGTCACGTGATCATAACAATGTGACAATAACAATATCACATTGTTATAGTCATGTGACAATAACAATAATGTCACATTGTTAGAGTCATGTTGTATTTAATGATGTGACGATAACAATGGTATGGCATTGTATTTAATAATAATGTGACAATAACAATGTTATGGTATTGTGTTCAATAATAATGTGACAATAACAATGGTATGGTATTGTGTTTAATAATAATGTGACAATAACAATGGTATGGCATTGTATTTAATAATGTGACAATAACGATCGTATGGTATTTAATAATAATGTGACAATAACAATGGTATGGCATTGTATTTAATAATAATGTGACAACAACAATGGTATGGCATTGTATTTAATAATAATGTGACAATAACAATGGTATGGCATTGTGTTTAATAATGTGACAATAACAATGGAATGGCATTGTATTTAATAATAATGTGACAATAACAATGGTATGGCATTGTATTTAATAATAATGTGACAATAACAATGGTATGGTATTGTGTTTAATAATAATGTGACAATAACAATGGTATGGCATTGTATTTAATAATGTGACAATAACGATGGTATGGTATTTCATAATGTGACAATAACAATGGTATGGCATTGTATTTAATAACAATGTTACAATAACAATAGTATGGTATTGTATTTAATAATAATGTGACAATAACAATGGTGTGGCATTGTATTTAATAATAATGTGACAATAACAATGGTATGGTATTGTATTTAATAATAATGTGACAATAACAATGGTATTGTAGTATTTAATAATAATGTGACAATAACAATGGTATGGTATTGTATTTAATAATAAGGTGACAATAACAATGGTATGGCATTGTGTTTAATAACAATGTGACAATAACAATGGAATGGCATTGTGTTCAATAATAATGTAAACAATAAAAATGGTATGGTATTGTGTTTAATAATAATGTGACAATAGCAATGGCATGGCATTGTGTTTAATAATAATGTGACAATAACAATGGTATGGCATTGTGTTTAATAATAATGTGACAATAACAATGGCATGGCATTGTGTTTAATAATAATGTGACAATAGCAATGGTATGGCATTGTATTTAATAATAATGTGACAATAACAATGGCATGGCATTGTGTTTAATAATAATGTGACAATAACAATGGTATGGCATTGTGTTTAATAATAATGTAAACAATAACAATAGTATGGCATTGTGTTTAATAATAATGTGACAATAGCAATGGTATGGCATTGTATTTAATAATAATGTGACAATAACAATGGTATTGTAGTATTTAATAATAATGTGACAATAACAATGGTATGGTATTTAATAATGATGTGACAATAACAATGGTATGGTATTGTATTTAATAATGTGACAATAACAATGGTATGGCCTTGTGTTTAATAATAATGTGACAATAACAATGGTATGGCATTGTGTTTAATAATAATGTGACAATAACAATGGCATGGCATTGTATTTAATAATAATGTGACAATAACAATGGTATGGCATTGTATTTAATAATGTGACAATAACAATGGTATGGCATTGTGTTTAATAATAATGTGACAATAACAATGGTATGGCATTGTATTTAATAATAATGTAACAATAACAATGGTATGGTATTGTATTTAATAATAATGTGACAATAAAAATGGTATGGCACTGTATTTAATAATAATGTGACAATAACAATGGTATGGCATTGTATGTAATAATGTGACAATAACAATGGTATGGCATTGTGTTTAATAATAATAATAATAATGTGACAATAACAATGGTATGGCATTGTATTTAATAATGTGACAATAACAATGGTATGTCATTGTATTTAATAATAATGTGACAATAGCAATGGTATGGCATTGTATTTAATAATAATGTGACAATAACAATGGCATGGCATTGTATTTAATAATAATGTGACAATAACAATGGTATGGCATTGTGTTTAATAATGATGTGACAATAACAATGACATGACATTGTGTTTAATAATAATGTAAACAATAACAATGGCATGGCATTGTTTAATAATAATGTGCCAATAACAATGGTATGGCATTGTATTTAATAATGTGACAATAACATTGGTATGGCATTGTGTTTAATAATAATGTGACAATGACAATGGTATGGCATTGTATTTAATAATGTGACAATAACAATGGTATGGCATTGTGTTTAATAATAATGTGACAATAACAATGGTATGGTATTTAATAATAATGTGACAATAACAATGGTATGGCATTGTATTTAATAATGTGACAATAACAATGGTATGGCATTGTATTTAATAATGTGACAATAACAATGGCATGGCATTGTGTTTAATAATAATGTGACAATAACAATGGTATTGTATTTCATAATAATGTGACAATAACAATGGTATGGCATTGTGTTTAATAATAATGTGACAATAACAATGGCATGGCATTGTGTTTAATAATAATGTGACAATAACAATGGTATTGTATTTAATAATAATGTGACAATAACAATGGTGTGGCATTGTGTTTAATGGCCTACACCAGTGACATTCTGCATGGCCCAGTCTCACCGCCTTGTGTACAGCATCACGGCCATGCCACCCCCAGGGCATTTAGAGCTCGGGGTGAGAGGAGCTACAACAAGGGACACCTGTCTTGCCAGTGAGTCCCCGTGTCTCCCCGTGTCTCCCCGTGTCTCCTCGTGTGTCCCGGTGAGTCCGCGTGTCTCTGTGTCTCCCCGTGTATCTGTGTCTCCCCGTGTCTCTGTGTCTCCCCGTGTCTCTGTGTCTCCACGTGTCTCTGTGTCTCCCCGTGTCTCCCCGAGTGTCACAGTGAGTCCCGTGTGTCCCGGTGAGTCCCCGTGTCTCTCCGTGTGTCTCGGTGAGTCCCCGTGTCTCCCCTTGTGTCCCTTTGAGTCCCCGTGTCTCCCCGTGTCTCTCTGCGTCTCTCCGTGTGTCCAAGTGAGTCCCCGTGTCTCCCCGTGTCTCCTCGTGTGTCCCGGTGAGTCCCCGTGTCTCCCCGTGTCTCCCCTTGTGTCCCTTTGAGTCCCCGTGTCTCCCCGTGTCTCTCTGCGTCTCTCCGTGTGTCCCAGTGAGTCCCCGTGTCTCCCCGTGTCTCCCCTTGTGTCCCAGTGGGTCCCCGTATCTCCCCGTGTCTCCCTGTGTGTCCCGGTGTGTCCCCGTGTCTCCCTGTGTGTTCCGGTGTGTCCTGGTGAGTCCCCGTGTCTCCCCGTATCTCCCCGTGTCTCCCCGTGTGTCCCCGTGTCTCCCCGTGTGTCCCCGTGTGTCACCGTGTCTCTACGTACCGCACTCTCCGCAGCACGGAGCAAAGAGCATTTGGAAATCGTGCTCACAGTATCGCCTTCCCTCAAACTGCACCGCAGAGACACCGCGCAGACATCGGGTAGACACCACACAGACACCGCACAGACACCACACAGACACCGCACAGACACCACACAGACACCACACAGACACCACACAGACACCGCACAGACACCACACAGACACCGCACAGACACCACACAGACACCACACAGACACCACACAGACACCGGGCAGACACCACACAGACACCGTACAGACACCACACAGACACCGCACAGACACCACACAGACACCACACAGATACCACACAGACAAACATTATTGTCTCCCAGCGTCTCCCAGCGTCTGACAGTGTCTCTCGCCGCGTCTCCCCGTGTCTCTCCCAGTCTCTCCCCGTGTCTCCCTGTGTCTCTCCCCCAGCCTCTCCCCATCTCTCTCCCCGTGTCTCTCCCCGTGTCTCTCCCCATCTCTCTACCTGCCTCTCCCCGTGTCTCTCTCCCAGTGTCTCTTTCCAGTGTCTCTCCTCATGTCTCTCCTCGTCTCTCTCCCTGGCTCTCCCCGTGTCTCTCCCCATCTCTCTCCCCGTGTCTCTCCCAGTGTCTCTCCCAGTGTCTCTCCCAGTGTCTCTCAGTGTCTCTCTCAGTGTCTCTCCCCGTCTCTCTCCCCATCTCTCCCCGTCTCTCTCCCTGCCTCTCCCCGTCTCTCTCAGTATCTCTCCCAGTGTCTCTCCCCGTGTCTCGCCGTGTCTCTCCCCGTCTCTCCCAGTGTCTCTCCCCGTGTCTCGCCGTGTCTCTCCCAGTCTCTCTCAGTGTCTCTCCCCGCGTCTCTCCCCATCTCTCTCAGTGTCTCTCCCAGTGTCTCTCCCAGTGTCTCTCAGTGTCTCTCTCAGTGTCTCTCCCCGTCTCTCTCAGTGTCTCTCCCAGTGTCTCTCCGTGTCTCCCCGTGTCTCTCCCCGTCTCTCTCAGTGTCTCTCTCAGTGTCCCTCCCCGCGTCTCTCGCCGCGTCTCTCCCCGGTGTCTCTCCCCGTGTCTCTCTCCATCTCCCCCCCCCCACGTGACCCCCCACGTGACCCCCCCACCCCACGTGACCCCCCACGTGACCCCCCCCCCACGTGCCCCCCCCCCCACGGCGTGACCTCGTAGAAGAGTCCGTCTGGGAAGGGCTGGAAGCACTGAGCACAGACGAAGCAGCGGGGGTGGAAGAGCTGCCCCATGGACGCCACGAGCGGAGAGGCCGGCTCCAGCGGCTGGGAGCACAGCCCACAAGCAGCACAGCCTGGGGGGGGTCCTCCACTGGGGGGGGGGGGACATGGGGGGGGGGACAAGGGGGGGGGCACGGGGGGGAGGACACGGGTGGGGGGGACAGAGAGACATGGGGAGATGCACGGAGATAAGAGACAGGCACAGGTGAGGCACACACAGACACAGGTGACACACACGCAGAAACAGGTGACACACACACAGACACAGGTGACACACACACAGACACAGGTGACACACACAGACACAGGTGAGACACACACAGAAACAGGTGAGACACACGCAGAAACAGGTGAGACACACGCAGAAACAGGTGAGACACACACAGACACAGGTGAGACACAGACACAGGTGAGACACACGCAGACACAGGTGAGACACACACAGACACAGGTGAGACACACGCAGACACAGGTGAGACACACGCAGACACAGGTGACACACACACAGACACAGGTGAGACACAGACACAGGTGAGACACACGCAGACACAGGTGAGACACACACAGACACAGGTGAGACACACGCAGAAACAGGTGAGACACACACAGACACAGGTGAGACACACGCAGACACAGGTGACACACACACAGACACAGGTGAGACACAGACACAGGTGAGACACACGCAGACACAGGTGAGACACACACAGACACAGGTGAGACACACACAGACACAGGTGAGACACACACAGACACACACAGACACAGGTGAGACACACACAGACACAGGTGAGACACACACAGACACACACAGACACAGGTGAGACACACGCAGACACAGGTGAGACACACACAGACACACACAGGCACACGTGAGACACACACAGACACAGGTGAGACACAGACACAGGTGACACTCACACAGACACAGGTGAGACACAGACACAGGTGAGACACACAGCCACAGGTGACACACATGGACACAGGTGAGACACAGGCACAGGTGAGACACAGGCACAGGTGAGACACACACAGACACAGGTGAGACACACAGACACACACAGACACAGGTGAGACACAGACACAGCTGAGACACACACAGACACAGGTGACACACACAGACACAGGTGAGACACAAACACAGGTGAGACACAGACACAGGTGAGACACACACAGACACAGGTGAGACACACGCAGACACAAGTGAGACACACACAGACACGGGTGAGACAAACACAAACACAGGTGAGACAGGCACAGGTGAGACAAACACAGGCACACACAGACACAGGTGAGACACACACAGACAGAGGTGAGACACACGCAGACACAGGTGAGACACAGGTGAGACACAGACACAAGTGAGACACAGACACAGGTGAGACACAGACACAGCTGAGACACACAGAGACACAGGTGACACACACAGACACAGGTGAGACACAGGTGAGACACAGACACAAGTGAGACACAGACACAGGTGAGACACAGACACAGCTGAGACACACAGAGACACAGGTGACACACACGCAGACACAGGTGAGACACACACAGACACAGGTGAGACACAGACACAGGTGAGACACACACAGACACAGGTGAGCACACACAGACACAGGTGACACACTCACAGACACACACAGACACAGGTGAGACACACAAACACAGGTGACACACACACAGACACAGGTGAGACACACACAGACACAGGTGACACACACAGACACAGGTGAGACACACACAGACACAAGTGAGACACAGACACAGGAGAGACACACAAAGACACAGGTGAGACACACACAGACACAGGTGACACACACGCAGACACAGGTGAGACACAAACAGATACAGGTGAGACACAGACACAGGTGAGACACACACAGACACAGGTGACACACACACAGACACAGGTGAGACACACGCAGACACAGGTGAGACACAGACACAGGTGAGACACACACAGACACAGGTGAGACACAGGCACAGGTGAGACACACACAGACACAGGTGAGACACAGGCACAGGTGAGACACACAGATACAGGTGAGACACACACAGACACACAAAGACACAGGTGAGACACACACAGACACAGGTGAGACACAGGCACAGGTGAGACACACACAGACACAGGTGAGACACAGGCACAGGTGAGACACACACAGATACAGGTGAGACACACACAGACACACAAAGACACACACAGACACAGGTGATACACAATCACACAAAGGCACAGGTGAGACACACACAGGCCCAGGTGAGACACACACTGACACACACAGACACAGGTAAGACACACACAGACACAGGTGAGACACAGGCACAGGTGAGATACACACAGACACAGGTGAGACACAGACACAGGTGAGACACACAGACACACACAGACACAGGTGAGACACAGACACAGCTGAGACACACAGAGACACAGGTGACACACACAGACACAGGTGAGACACACACAGACACAGGTGACACACACAGACACAGGTGAGACACAGACACAGGTGAGACACAGACACAGGTGAGACACACACAGACACAGGTGACACACACAGACACAGGTGACACACACACAGACACAGGTGAGACACAGGCACAGGTTAGACACACACAGACACAGGTGAGACACACACAGACACAGGTGACACACACGCAGACACAGGTGAGACACACGCAGACACAGGTGAGACACAGGCAAAGGTGAAACACACACAGACACAGGTGAGACACACACAGACACAGGTGACACACACACAGACACAGGTGAGACACACACAGACGCAGGTGAGACACACACAGACACACACAGACACAGGTGAGACACAGACACAGGTGAGACACACACAGACACAGGTGAGACACACAGACACAGGTGAGACACACACAGACACAGGTGAGACACAGACACAGGGGAGACACAGACATAGGTGAGACACACACACAGGTGAGACACACACAGACACAGGTGACACACACACAGACACAGGTGACACACACACAGACACAGGTGAGACACACACAGACACAGGTGAGACACACACAGACACAAACAGACACAGGTGAGACACACACAGATACAGGTGAGACACACACAGACACACACAGACACAGGTGAGACGCACACAGACACAGGTGAGACACACACAGACACAGGTGAGACACAGAGACACAGGTGAGACACACACAGACACAGGTGAGACACACACAGACACAGGTGAGACACACACAGACACACACAGACACAGGTGAGACGCACACAAACACAGGTGAGACACACACAGACACAGGTGAGACACACACAGACACAGGTGACACACAGACACAGGTGAGACGCACACAGACACACACAGACACAGGTGATACACAGACACAGGTGACACACACACAGACACACACAGACACAGGTGAGACACACACAGACACAGGTGAGACACACACAGACACAGGTGAGACACAGGCACAGATGAGACACACACAGACACAGGTGAGACACAGGCACAGGTGAGACACACACAGACACGGGTGAGACAAACACAAACACAGGTGAGACAGGCACAGGTGAGACAAACACAGGCACACACAGACACAGGTGAGACACACACAGACAGAGGTGAGACACACGCAGACACAGGTGAGACACAGGTGAGACACAGACACAGGTGAGACACAGACACAGCTGAGACACACAGAGACACAGGTGACACACACAGACACAGGTGAGACACAGGTGAGACACAGACACAAGTGAGACACAGACACAGGTGAGACACAGACACAGCTGAGACACACAGAGACACAGGTGACACACACGCAGACACAGGTGAGACACACACAGACACAGGTGAGACACACACAGACACAGGTGAGACACAGACACAGCTGAGACACACAGAGACACAGGTGACACACACAGACACAGGTGAGACAAAGGTGAGACACAGACACAAGTGAGACACAGACACAGGTGAGACACAGACACAGCTGAGACACACAGAGACACAGGTGACACACACGCAGACACAGGTGAGACACACACAGACACAGGTGAGACACAGACACAGGTGAGACACAGGCAAAGGTGAGACACACACAGACACAGGTGAGCACACACAGACACAGGTGACACACTCACAGACACACACAGACACAGGTGAGACACACACAAACACAGGTGACACACACACAGACACAGGTGAGACACACACAGACACAGGTGACACACACAGACACAGGTGAGACACACACAGACACAAGTGAGACACAGACACAGGAGAGACACACAAAGACACAGGTGAGACACACACAGACACAGGTGACACACACGCAGACACAGGTGAGACACAAACAGATACAGGTGAGACACAGACACAGGTGAGACACACACAGACACAGGTGACACACACACAGACACAGGTGAGACACACGCAGACACAGGTGAGACACAGACACAGGTGAGACACACACAGACACAGGTGAGACACAGGCACAAGTGAGACACACACAGACACAGGTGAGACACAGGCACAGGTGAGACACACAGATACAGGTGAGACACACACAGACACACAAAGACACAGGTGAGACAACCACAGACACAGGTGAGACACAGGCACAGGTGAGACATACACAGACACAGGTGAGACACAGGCACAGGTGAGACACACACAGATACAGGTGAGACACACACAGACACACAAAGACACACACAGACACAGGTGATACACAATCACACACAGGCACAGGTGAGACACACACAGGCCCAGGTGAGACACACACTGACACACACAGACACAGGTAAGACACACACAGACACAGGTGAGACACAGGCACAGGTGAGATACACACAGACACAGGTGAGACACAGACACAGGTGAGACACACAGACACACACAGACACAGGTGAGACACAGACACAGCTGAGACACACAGAGACACAGGTGACACACACAGACACAGGTGAGACACACACAGACACAGGTGACACACACAGACACAGGTGAGACACAGACACAGGTGAGACACAGACACAGGTGAGACACACACAGACACAGGTGACACACACAGACACAGGTGACACACACACAGACACAGGTGAGACACAGGCACAGGTTAGACACACACAGACACAGGTGAGACACACACAGACACAGGTGACACACACGCAGACACAGGTGAGACACACGCAGACACAGGTGAGACACAGGCAAAGGTGAAACACACACAGACACAGGTGAGACACACACAGACACAGGTGACACACACACAGACACAGGTGAGACACACACAGACGCAGGTGAGACACACACAGACACACACAGACACAAGTGAGACACAGACACAGGTGAGACACACACAGACACAGGTGAGACACACAGACACAGGTGAGACACACACAGACACAGGTGAGACACAGACACAGGGGAGACACAGCCATAGGTGAGACACACACACAAGTGAGACATACACAGACACAGGTGACACACACACAGACACAGGTGACACACACACAGACACAGGTGAGACACACACAGACACAGGTGAGACACACACAGACACAAACAGACACAGGTGAGACACACACAGATACAGGTGAGACACACACAGACACACACAGACACAGGTGAGACGCACACAGACACAGGTGAGACACACACAGACACAGGTGAGACACAGAGACACAGGTGAGACACACACAGACACAGGTGAGACACACACAGACACAGGTGAGACACACACAGACACACACAGACACAGGTGAGACGCACACAAACACAGGTGAGACACACACAGTCACAGGTGAGACACACACAGACACAGGTGACACACAGACACAGGTGAGACGCACACAGACACACACAGACACAGGTGATACACAGACACAGGTGACACACACACAGACACACACAGACACAGGTGAGACACACACAGACACAGGTGAGACACACACAGACACAGGTGAGACACAGGCACAGATGAGACACACACAGACACAGGTGAGACACAGGCACAGGTGAGACACACACAGACACGGGTGAGACAAACACAAACACAGGTGAGACAGGCACAGGTGAGACAAACACAGGCACACACAGACACAGGTGAGACACACACAGACAGAGGTGAGACACACGCAGACACAGGTGAGACACAGGTGAGACACAGACACAGGTGAGACACAGACACAGCTGAGACACACAGAGACACAGGTGACACACACAGACACAGGTGAGACACAGGTGAGACACAGACACAAGTGAGACACAGACACAGGTGAGACACAGACACAGCTGAGACACACAGAGACACAGGTGACACACACGCAGACACAGGTGAGACACACACAGACACAGGTGAGACACACACAGACACAGGTGAGACACAGACACAGGTGAGACACAGGCAAAGGTGAGACACACACAGACACAGGTGAGCACACACAGACACAGGTGACACACTCACAGACACACACAGACACAGGTGAGACACACACAGACACAGGTGACACACTCACAGACACACACAGACACAGGTGAGACACACACAAACACAGGTGACACACACACAGACACAGGTGAGACACACACAGACACAGGTGACACACACAGACACAGGTGAGACACACACAGACACAAGTGAGACACAGACACAGGAGAGACACACAAAGACACAGGTGAGACACACACAGACACAGGTGACACACACGCAGACACAGGTGAGACACAAACAGATACAGGTGAGACACAGACACAGGTGAGACACACACAGACACAGGTGACACACACACAGACACAGGTGAGACACAGACACAGGTGAGACACACACAGACACAGGTGAGACACACGCAGACACAGGTGACACACACACAGACACAGGTGAGACACAGACACAGGTGAGACACACACAGACACAGGTGAGACACACAGACACACACAGACACAGGTGAGACACAGGCACAGGTGAGACACACACAGACACAGGTGAGACATACACAGACACAGGTGAGACACACACAGACACAGGTGAGACACAGGCACAGGTGAGATACACACAGACACAGGTGAGACACAGGCACAGGTGAGACACACGCAGATACAGGTGAGACACACACAGACACACAAAGACACACACAGACACAGGTGAAACACAATCACACACAGTCACAGGTGAGACACACACAGGCCCAGGTGAGACACACACTGACACACACAGACACAGGTAAGACACACACAGACACAGGTGAGACACAGGCACAGGTGAGATACACACAGACACAGGTGAGACACAGACACAGGTGAGACACACAGACACACACAGACACAGGTGAGACACAGACACAGCTGAGACACACAGAGACACAGTTGACACACACAGACACAGGTGAGACACACACAGACACAAGTGACACACACAGACACAGGTGAGACACAGACACAGGTGAGACACAGACACAGGTGAGACACACACAGACACAGGTGACACACACAGACACAGGTGACACACACACAGACACAGGTGAGACACAGGCACAGGTTAGACACACACAGACACAGGTGAGACACACACAGACACAGGTGACACACACGCAGACACAGGTGAGACACACGCAGACACAGGTGAGACACAGGCAAAGGTGAAACACACACAGATACAGGTGAGACACACACAGACACAGGTGACACACACACAGACACAGGTGAGGCACACACAGACGCAGGTGAGACACACACAGACACACACAGACACAGGTGAGACACACACAGACACAGGTGAGACACACAGACACAGGTGAGACACACACAGACACAGGTGAGACACAGACACAGGGGAGACACAGACATAGGTGAGACACACACACAGGTGAGACACACACAGACACAGGTGACACACACACAGACACAGGTGACACACACACAGACACAGGTGAGACACACACAGACACAGGTGAGACACACACAGACACAAACAGACACAGGTGAGACGCACACAGACACAGGTGAGACACACACAGACACAGGTGAGACACAGAGACACAGGTGAGACACAGAGACACAGGTGAGACACACACAGACACAGGTGAGACACACACAGACACAGGTGAGACACACACAGACACACACAGACACAGGTGAGACGCACACAGACACAGGTGAGACACACACAGACACAGGTGAAACACAGACACAGGTGAGACACACACAGACACAGGTGAGACACAGACACAGGTGAGACACAGACACAGGTGAGACACACACAGACACAGGTGAGTCCACACACAGACACACACAGACACAGGTGAGATGCACACAGACACAGGTGAGACACACACAGACACAGGTGAGACACACACAGACACAGGTGACACACAGACACAGGTGAGACGCACACAGACACACACAGACACAGGTGAGACACAGACACAGGTGACACACACACAGACACAGGTGAGACGCACACAGACACAGGTGAGACACACAGACACAGGTGAGACACACACAGACACAAGTGAGACACAGACACAGGGGAAACACACAAAGACACAGCTGAGACACACACAGAAACAGGTGACACACACACAGACACAGGTGAGACACACACAGACACACACAGACACAGATGAGATACACACAGACACAGGTGAGACACACGCAGACACAGGTGAGACACACGCAGACACAGGTGAGACACACACAGACACAGGTGAGACACAGGCACAGGTGAGAAACACACAGACACAGGTGAGACACACACAGACACACAAAGACACACACAGACACAGGTGATACACAAACACACACAGGCACAGGTGAGACACACACAAGCACAGGTGAGACACACACTGACACACACAGACACAGGTAAGACACACACAGACACAGGTGAGACACAGGCACAGGTGAGATACACACAGACACAGGTGAGACACAGACACAGGTGAGACACACACAGACACATACAGACACAGGTGAGACACAGACACAGCTGAGACACACAGAGACACAGGTGACACACACAGACACAGGTGAGACACACACAGACACAGGTGACACAGACAGACACAGGTGAGACACAGACACAGGTGAGACACAGACACAGGTGAGACACACACAGACACAGGTGACACACACAGACACAGGTGACACACACACAGACACAGGTGAGACACAGGCACAGGTTAGACACACACAGACACAGGTGAGACACACACAGACACAGGTGACACACACGCAGACACAGGTGAGACACAGGCAAAGGTGAGACACACACAGACACCGGTGAGACACACACAGACACAGGTGAGACACACACAGACACACACAGACACAGGTGAGACACAGACACAGGTGACACACACACAGACACACACAGACACAGGTGAGACACACACAGACACAGGTGAGACACAGACACAGGGGAGACACAGACATAGGTGAGACACACACACAGGTGAGACACAGACACAGGTGACACAGACACAGGTGACACACACACAGACACAGGTGACACACACACAGACACAGGTGAGACACAGACACAGGTGAGACACACACAGACACAGGTGACACATACATACACAGGTGAGACACAGAAACGGGTGAGACACACACAGATACAGCTGAGACACACACAGACACACAAAGACACACACAGACACAGGTGATACACAAACACACACAGGCACAGGTGAGACACACACAAGCACAGGTGAGACACACACTGACACACACAGACACAGGTAAGACACACACAGACACAGGTGAGACACAGGCACAGGTGAGATACACACAGACACAGGTGAGACACAGACACAGGTGAGACACACACAGACACATACAGACACAGGTGAGACACAGACACAGCTGAGACACACAGAGACACAGGTGACACACACAGACACAGGTGAGACACACACAGACACAGGTGACACAGACAGACACAGGTGAGACACAGACACAGGTGAGACACAGACACAGGTGAGACACACACAGACACAGGTGACACACACAGACACAGGTGACACACACACAGACACAGGTGAGACACAGGCACAGGTTAGACACACACAGACACAGGTGAGACACACACAGACACAGGTGACACACACGCAGACACAGGTGAGACACAGGCAAAGGTGAGACACACACAGACACCGGTGAGACACACACAGACACAGGTGAGACACACACAGACACACACAGACACAGGTGAGACACAGACACAGGTGACACACACACAGACACACACAGACACAGGTGAGACACACACAGACACAGGTGAGACACAGACACAGGGGAGACACAGACATAGGTGAGACACACACACAGGTGAGACACAGACACAGGTGACACAGACACAGGTGACACACACACAGACACAGGTGACACACACACAGACACAGGTGAGACACAGACACAGGTGAGACACACACAGACACAGGTGACACATACATACACAGGTGAGACACAGAAACGGGTGAGACACACACAGATACAGCTGAGACACACACAGACACACATAGACACACACAGAAACAAGTGATACACAGACACACACAGGCACAGGTGAGACACATACAGGCACAGGTTAGACACACACTGACACACACAGACACAGGTGAGACACACACAGACACAGGTGAGACACAGGCAAAGGTGAGACACACACAGACATAGGTGAGACACAGACACAGGTGAGACACACACAGACACACACAGACACAGGTGAGACACACACAGACACAGGTGAGACACACACAGACACAGGTGAGACACAGACACAGGTGAGACACAGGTGAGACACAGGCACAGGTGAGACACACACAGACACAGCTGAGACACACACAGGCACAGGTGAGACACAGACACAGGTGAGACGCACACAGACACAGGTGAGACACACACAGACACAGGTGAGACACAGACACAGGTGAGACACACACAGACACAGGTGACACACACACAGACACAGGTGAGACACAGACACAGGTGAGACACACACAGACACAGGTGACACATACATACACAGGTGAGACACAGAAACGGGTGAGACACACACAGATACAGCTGAGACACACACAGACACACATAGACACACACAGAAACAAGTGATACACAGACACACACAGGCACAGGTGAGACACATACAGGCACAGGTTAGACACACACTGACACACACAGACACAGGTGAGACACACACAGACACAGGTGAGACACAGGCAAAGGTGAGACACACACAGACATAGGTGAGACACAGACACAGGTGAGACACACACAGACACACACAGACACAGGTGAGACACACACAGACACAGGTGAGACACACACAGACACAGGTGAGACACAGACACAGGTGAGACACAGGTGAGACACAGGCACAGGTGAGACACACACAGACACAGCTGAGACACACACAGGCACAGGTGAGACACAGACACAGGTGAGACGCACACAGACACAGGTGAGACACACACAGACACAGGTGAGACACAGACACAGGTGAGACACACACAGACACAGGTGACACACACACAGACACAGGTGAGACACAGGCACAGGTTAGACACACACAGACACAGGTGAGACACACACAGACACAGGTGAGACACACACGCAGACACAGGTGAGACACACGCAGACACAGGTGAGACACAGGCAAAGGTGAGACACACACAGACACCGGTGAGACACACACAGACACAGGTGAGACACAGACATAGGTGAGACACACACACAGGTGAGACACACACAGACACAGGTGACACACACAGACACAGGTGAGACACACACAGATACAGGTGAGACACAGACACAGGTGAGACACACACAGACACAGGTGAAAAACACACAGACACAGGTGAGACATACACAGGTGAGACACACGTAGACACAGGTAAGACACAGACACAGGTGAGACACGCACAGACACAGGTGACACATACATACACAGGTGAGACACAGAAACGGGTGAGATACAGACAGACACAGGTGAGAAGCACACAGATACAGGTGAGACACACACAGATACAGGTGAGACACAGACACAGGTGAGACACACACAGATACAGGTGAGACACACACAGACACACACAGACACACATAGACACAGGTGATACACAGACACACAGGCACAGGTGAGACACATACAGGCACAGGTGAGACAGGGGCACAGGTGAGGCACACACAGACATAGGTGAGACACAGGCACAGGTGAGACACACACAGACACAGGTGAGACAGGGGCACAGGTGAGGCACACACAGACATAGGTGAGACACAGACACAGGTGAGACACACACAGACACAGGTGAGACACAGACACAGGTGAGACACAGGCACAGGTGAGACACACACAGACACAGCTGAGACACACACAGACACAGGAGAGACACAGACACAGGTGAGACGCACACAGACACAGGTGAGACACAGACACAGGTGAGACACACACAGACACAGGTGAGACACAGACACAGGTGAGACACACACAGACACAGGTGACACACATGGACACAGGTGAGACACAGGCACAGGTGAGACACAGGCACAGGTGAGACACACACAGACACAGGTGAGACACACACAGACACAGGTGAGACACAGAGACACAGGTGAGTGTGAGTTCTCACACGAGGCTGGGCCGTGCCTCCGCCACATCGCCGTGTTTGTGTCTCCTCCGATACAGGAGGGAGTTCTCCAGCTCCTGTAGCTGGGGAGGTGCAGCCATGTTCACCACACCTGCCCTGCACAGGTGAGACACACACACACACACAGGTGAGACACACACAGGTGAGACACACAAGTGAGACACACACACAGGTGAGACACACAGGTGAGACACAGGTGAGACACACACATGTGAGACACACACACAGGTGAGACACAGGTGAGACACAGGTGAGACACACATACAGGTGAGACACACACACAGGTGAGACACACACAGGAGGGAGTTCTCCAGCTCCTAGCAGCTGGGGAGGTGCAGCCATGTTCACCACACCTACCCTGCACAGGTGAGACACACACACACAGGTGAGACACACACACACAGGTGAGACACAGACACACACAGGTGATACACAGGTAAGACACACAGGTGAGACACACACACAGGTGAGACACACAGGTGAGACACAGAAACACACAGGTGAGACACACACAGGTGAGACACACACAGGTGAGACACACACACAGGTGAGACACAGGTGAGACACACACACAGGTGAGACACATGTGAGACACACACACAGGTGAGACACACAGGTGAGACACAGAAACACACAGGTGAGACACACACAGGTGAGACACACACAGGTGAGACACACACACAGGTGAGACACAGGTGAGACACACACACAGGTGAGACACATGTGAGACACACACACAGGTGAGACACACAGGTGAGACACACAGGTGAGACACAGGTGAGACACACACAAACAGCTGAGACACAGGTATAGACAAATGAGATGCACACACAACAACAACCGCCATTCGCCACTAAGTGGCAGTGACGTCCCCACGACGCCTGTGCCAGGCTAGGTGCATGTTGAGGCCACGTGAAGTGTCGATCGCCCGCTGTCAGGAGGTCACGGGACAGACCCAGCAGGTGCCACGGGTCGACCGACTGAGATGAGTGGCTGATGCACCACCTGTGCCCCCTACTGTGCCAACTTGCTGTGCTTTAGCCACCCGGCGCTCCGCCCGTTGTTGACAGACCAGGTAGCATCCACACAGCGTTATGCAACCGATTAAAAGATATTGCCGCTCGACTGATTCGGATCGAGAATTCTGCTGTCAAACTAGAGCCGGTCATGAGCACACTGCCCAGGTATGGGAAACTCTCCACTCTCTCCACAACTGCCCCATCACCGATTGGGAGTTGTGGGGGTGTAGTGTCCGATGGTACAAAACACCCAGGCAGGTGCTTAGTTTAAGTGGGGCTGATGGTAAGGCCCCCCCCTCCTAGTAGCAAGCTCCAGTCTCAGCAGCAGCACCTCCAATTCCTCCTCCGAGTGACCAGCAATTACCAGATCATCGGCATACATAACATGGTTGACCAACACGGAGCCATCCCTTGATCGCACCTGGGCATCGATCGAGCTGAAATAGATGTTAAATAATGTGGGAGCCAGAGGACATCCCTGTCGCACCCCAAGGTGTACAGGGAATGGCTCTGACTCCCGGCCACGTAGTTTTACCCGGGCCCAATGGCCATCATGAAGGTCCTGAATGATTGTGAACAGAGTCAGGGACTCTGAAAGCACACAGAACAACCCAAAGCCTATGCCTACTGATGGTATCATAGGCCTTGACCAGGTCAATAAAGCAGAGATGTAGGTCTTGTAGGAATTCCCTATACCTCTGCTGTAGCAGACGGACGGATAATATGGCATCTGTGCAGTATCGCCCTTTCCTGAAACCGCATTGAGGCTCCGCAAGCCTCTCCTCAGCGTGCCTGGCAAGGCGATGTTGAATAATCCTTGTGAGATGCCCCTTAAAGAGGGGGACCACCAGGGCATCCTTCCAATCCTGTGGAACCCATCCAGTGGTCCGGACTGTTGTTATGATGTCATGTAGGGCAGTCTGTGCACAAACGCCACCCTCCCTCAGCATTTCACTTGGTGCCTTTCCTGGTCTCAGACTCTGGATCGCCTTCAGTACTTCCTCAACAGATGACTTCTTCTTCCAATATTTGAGGCACCGCAGCCTCAACAGGGTCATCCCTACTTTGTCCTACGATGTTTTTTTTTTCCAGGCTGAGGGATTTCCCCTCCCCCATGACCTCACAGAAATGCTCAGCAAATCTGTAAACCTGTTTCCGGGGGTCGGAGATTGAATCACCTTTCTTTCCCGTAATGATGGTAATAGGTGTGTTACTTTTTTGATGAAATTAAAAAGCGATTTGTGATCGTGGGCCACTGAGGCAGATTCCATCTCCTCAGCAACCCGCGACCACCACCCATCCTTGCAGCGCCTCACGGCTCTCAGAACCCCCGAGCGAAGGCTGCGGTAAGCCTCCTCATTCTCTGACGTGGGATTCTGTAGCTGATGACAGTGGGCCTGTCCCTTTTTCTCAACCATCCTGAACACCTCCTCTGTCAGCCAGGGTCTCTGGGGGAGGTCTGGACCGCGTACCCAAAGCAGCCATTGCAGCTGCATGAGTCACAGTCCTAAACCTCGCCCATTTACCCTCGACATCAGGAGCAGTCGGGGACGATGCCAATTCCAGCCGCAAGCGATGACGAAATTCCCGCTTGCAACTTTCATCAGCTAACTGAGACCAGGCCACTTTCCTTGCCGGATCGTAAGATCGGCCTGGGACGACTGGGGTGTTTTTTTTATTTTTTTACGGGGTTTGTGGAGGGGTGATGTAGTGTAATAACGCGGGGTGCTGACGGGGAAGCGGTAATGTCAGCAGGGGGACAGTACGCGCGTCAGCCGAAGGACATCGAAGGAGCAAGTGCAGGAAGGCGTCGATCCGGACGCCCGAGAAGCTGCCGTTAAGGGCGGGGCGAGGCCACGCCAGGAGGATAAGAGGAGGGTCCCGGGACGGGGGGCTCGGGGCTGTCGTGGGAAGTGGATCCCCTCGCCGTGTCCACGGTCCGTCGCAGCCGTCTCGACCAGCTGATACGCCGCTAGCCAGACAGCCTGCCGGCTGTTCTAGCGAGGCGGTGCCGTGGAGACAGACGGATGTGCGGCTGGCGTGTGAGCACACTACTATACACTACATTATACACTACACTAGGCACTACGCTATACACTACTATACACTACACTATACACTACACTATACACTATGATACACTACACTACTATACACTACATTATACACTACACTAGACACTACGCTATACACTACACTATACACTACGCTATACACTACACTATACACTACGTTACACTACACTATACACTACACTATACACTACGATACACTACGGTATACACTACACTATACACTACGCTATACACTAATATACACTACTATACACTACACTATACAATACGCTACACTATACACTACACTACTATACACTACACCATACACTACACTATACACTACTCTACACTACACTATACACTACGATACACTACTATACACTACACTATACACTACACTATACACTACGATACACTACACACTACACTATACACTACTATACACTACACTATACACTACACACTACTATACACTATACACGACTATACACTACACTATACACTACACTATACACTACACAATACTATACACTACACTATACACTACTCTATACACTACATTATACACTACTATACACTACACTATACACTAATATACACTACTATACACTACACTATACAATACGCTACACTATACACTACATTACTATACATTACACTATACACTACTATACACTACACTATACGCTACAATACACTACTATACACTACACTATACACTACACTATACACTACACTTTACACCACTATACACTACACTACTATACATTACACTATACACTACACACTACTATACACTACACTATACACTACGATACACTACTATACATTACACTACTATACACTACACTATACACTACACTATACACTACGATACACTACTATCATTAAACTACTATACACTACACTATACTATACACTACACTATACACTTTACACTACTATACATTACACTATACACTACACTACTGTACACTACACTATACACTACACTATACACTACGATACAATACTATACACTACACTATTTACTACACTACTATACATTACACTATACACTACACTATACTATACACTACACTATACACACTACTATACACTACACTATACACTACTATACACTACACTAATATACACTACACACACTACACTATACACTACTATACACTACTATACATTACACTATACACTACACTACTATACACTACACTATACACTACACTACTATACACTACACTATACACTACACACTACTATACGCTCAAAGAGTCTCACGTGACGTAACGACCGCGCATGCAAGTGCTGTGAGTAGCGAGCAGCACCTATAGACACACAGACAAAGGTCCCCCGTGTAGCCTCTAACAGGCTGTAGGGGCAAGTGCTGTTAGCGAGCAGCACCTATAGACACACAGACAAAGGTCCCCCGTGTAGCCTCTAACAGACTGTAGGGGCAAGTGCTGTGAGTAGCGAGCAGCATCTGTGAAGGCTACCGGCACTGTGGCACACGAGGGGGTGGGTGCCCAGCACCACCAGGCCCGGCCGCCTTTGTCTCCCCAGTTGGCGCTGTTTACGACACACCGCACCAGGTGCTCATTTGAGGCTGAGTCGACCTAGGGGAGGCCCAGGACCGGTTTACAACAACAGCAACAACAGCAGCAGCATCAAGTGCAAATGGTCAATCCGTTACCGTATTCCTCGTTGTAGTCGCTGCTCCTCACCTCCCAGTGGCCCCCTCACCACCACCACGGTAATTACCACGTCGACTGCGGTGATTACGGTAATTACGGTAATTAACGCTGGGGGGGGGGGGCGATGTGGACCCCCCTAAACCAGCGGACGCCTTCGACTCGGCCACGCGCAGCTGACTCGCCACTCTCTCAGGTGAGGGCGGGGCCAGGTGGAGAGTGGGGAGGGGCGGGGCAAGGTGGGGAATGTGGGCGGGGCCAGGTGGGGAATGTGGGCGGGGCCAGGTGGGGAATGTGGGCGGGGCCAGGTGGGAATGGGGACGGAGCCGGGTGTAGAGTGGGGGGCGGGGTCAGGTGTACAGTGGGGGGGGGGGCAGATGATGAGTGGGGGCGGGGCCAGGTGGGGAATGTGGGCGGGGCCAGGTGGGGAATGGGGGAGCGGGACCAGGTGGAGAGTGGGGGCGGGGTCAGGTGTACAGTGGGGGGGGCAGATGATGAGTGGGGGCGGGGCCAGGTGGGGAATGTGGGCGGGGCCAGGTGGGGAACTGGGGGCGGGGCCAGGTGGGGGCGGGGCCGGATGTAGAATAGGGGTGGGGCCAGGTGTACAATGGGGGATGTGGACAGCTCGGGGCGGAAGAGGGGGGCGTGGTCTGCCTTCTATGGTCATGAGGGAGGTGGGGCTTGTGCGACACCGGCAGCCAATGGGTGAGCGACTCTGGCTGGAATGTGGGCGTGGACAGCTAAACCACGCCCTCGTGCCTCCTCAGGCGCTGATTTTTTAAAAAAGGGTCTATCGCCCGAAACGTCGCTTGTTTTATATACATGTATTTGTATACAATACACACACACGCGGCGTACTGTGGATGTTACATTTATTTGTTGAAGACCACGGTGGTATAGGAGAGAAAGCGTTGGAGTTGTAATTGTAATGAATATGCTCAAAATGTCCCCTCCCCCAATATATTGCTTTAAAATAGATTTCTGTTTATATGATTGTGGTTATGGTTGTACTTTATACATCCCTAAACTCTACCATGAGATACACAAGAAAAGATAAACAAAATAAATAAACAGAGCAATGTAAATACAATAACACTATTAGACATTTTTTTAATTTAAAGCTTTCGTGAGGGCAGGGATTCATATTCTTGGTTCTTTCGGTAAAGTCACCACCACGTAGAAGGGAAACAATAAAATAATAAAAATATAAAACAATAAAATTCTCGCGACGTTTCGACTGCAACACGAGCAGCAATCATCATCAGGTGTGAAAACCACAGCGAGAAAATTCTTCAAAATTTCTCCCTGGCTGGTCCCAGCCTGGGAGTTGGGAGCCGCTCTCTCTGTGTCTCTGTGTCTCTGTCTGTGTCTCTGTGTCTCTGTCTGTGTCTCTGTCACTCTGTCTCTGTGTCTCTGTCTGTGTCTCTGTCACTCTGTCTCTGTGTCTCTGTCACTCTGTGTCTCTGTCTGTGTCTCTGTGTCTCTGTCTGTGTCTCTGTGTGTTTGTGTCTCTGTCTGTGTCTCTGTCTGTCACTCTGTGTCTCTGTGTCTCTGTCTGTGTCTCTGTCTGTGTCTCTGTGTCTCTCTGTGTCTCTGTCACTCTGTGTCTCTGTCTGTCTCTGTCTGTGTCTCTGTCACTCTGTGTCTCTGTGTCTCTGTCTGTGTCTCTGTCTGTCACTGTGTCTCTGTGTCTCTGTCTGTCTCTGTGTCTCTGTCTGTGTCTCTGTGTCTCTTTCTGTGTCTCTGTGTCTCTGTCTGTCACTCTCGTGTCTCTGTCTGTCTGTGTCTCTGTGTCTCTGTCTGTCATTCTGTGTCTCTGTCTGTCACTCTGTGTCTCTGTCTGTGTCTCTGTCTGCGTCTCTGTCTGTCTCTGTCTGTGTCTCTGTCTGTGTCTCTGTGTCTCCGTCTGTCACTCTGTGTATCTATGTCTCTGTGTCTCTGTCTGTCACTCTGTGTCTCTGTCTGTGTCTCTGCGTCTCTGTCTGTGTCTCTGTGTGTCTGTGTCTCTTTCTGTGTCTGTGTCTCTGTCTGTCACTCTGTGTCTCTGTGTCTCTGTCTGTCACTCTGTGTCTCTGTCTGTGTCTCTGTGTCTCTGTCTGTGTCTCTGTCTGTGTCTCTTTCTGTGTCTCTGTGTCTCTGTCTGTCACTCTGTGTCTCTGTCTGTCTGTGTCTCTGTCTGTGTCTCTGTGTCTCTGTCTGTCATTCTGTGTCTCTGTCTGTGTCTCTGTCTCTGTCTGTCACTCTGTGTCTCTGTCTGTCTCTGTCTGCGTCTCTGTCTGTCTCTGTCTGTGTCTCTGTCTGTGTCTCTGTGTCTCCGTCTGTCACTCTGTGTCTCTGTGTCTCTGTCTGTCACTCTGTGTCTCTGTCTGTGTCTCTGTCTGTGCCTCTGTGTCTCTGTCTGTCACTCTGTGTCTCTGTGTCTCTGTCTGTCACTGTCTCTGTGTCTCTGTCTGTCTGTGTCTCTGTCTGTCATTCTGTGTCTCTGTCTGTGTCTCTGTCTGTCACTCTGTGTCTCTGTCTGTGTCTCTGTCTGCGTCTCTGTGTCTCTGTCTGTGTCTCTGTCTGTGCCTCTGTGTCTCTGTCTGTCACTCTGTGTCTCTGTGTCTCTGTCTGTCACTCTGTCTCTGTCTGTCTGTGTCTCTGTCTGTCATTCTGTGTCTCTGTCTGTGTCTGTCACTCTGTGTCTGTCTGTGTCTCTGTGTCTCTGTCTGTCTCTGTGTCTCTGTCTGTGTCTCTGTGTCTCTTTCTGTGTCTCAGTGTCTCTGTCTGTCACTCTGTGTCTCTGTCTGTCTGTGTCTCTGTGTCTCTGTCTGTCATTCTGTGTCTCTGTCTGTCACTCTGTGTCTCTGTCTGTGTCTCTGTCTGCGTCTCTGTCTGTCTCTGTCTGTGTCTGTGTCTCTGTGTCTCCGTCTGTCACTCTGTGTATCTATGTCTCTGTGTCTCTGTCTGTCACTCTGTGTCTCTGTCTGTGTCTCTGCGTCTCTGTCTGTGTCTCTGTGTGTCTGTGTCTCTTTCTGTGTCTGTGTCTCTGTCTGTCACTGTGTCTCTGTGTCTCTGTCTGTCACTCTGTGTCTCTGTCTGTGTCTCTGTCTGTGTCTCTGTGTCTCTGTCTGTGTCTCTTTCTGTGTCTCTGTGTCTCTGTCTGTCACTCTGTGTCTCTGTCTGTCTGTGTCTCTGTCTGTGTCTCTGTGTCTCTGTCTGTCATTCTGTGTCTCTGTCTGTGTCTCTGTCTGTCACTCTGTGTCTCTGTCTGTCTCTGTCTGCGTCTCTGTCTGTCTCTGTCTGTGTCTCTGTCTGTGTCTCTGTGTCTCCGTCTGTCACTCTGTGTCTCTGTGTCTCTGTCTGTCACTCTGTGTCTCTGTCTGTGTCTCTGTCTGTGCCTCTGTGTCTCTGTCTGTCACTCTGTGTCTCTGTGTCTCTGTCTGTCACTGTCTCTGTGTCTCTGTCTGTCTGTGTCTCTGTCTGTCATTCTGTGTCTCTGTCTGTGTCTCTGTCTGTCACTCTGTGTCTCTGTCTGTGTCTCTGTCTGCGTCTCTGTGTCTGTCTGTGTCTCTGTCTGTGCCTCTGTGTCTCTGTCTGTCACTCTGTGTCTCTGTCACTCTGTCTCTGTCTGTCTGTGTCTCTGTCTGTCATTCTGTGTCTCTGTCTGTGTCTCTGTCTGTCACTCTGTGTCTGTCTGTGTCTCGGTGTCTCTGTCTGTCTCAGGTTTTCACACCTGATGATGATTGCTGCTTGTGTTGCAGTCGAAACGTCGTGAGAATTTTATTGTTTTATATTTTTATTATTTTATTGTTTACCTTCGACGTGGTGGTGACTTACCAAAAGAACCACGAATTTGAATCCCTGCAGTCGCGGAAGATTTAAATCAGAGTTTGTGGTTATTTGTGTTGCTGGTGACTTTGTGTGTTTCATAACGGAGTCGCCACCAGTGCTGTTGCTTCTGGCGGCAATGGAAGTTGTTTACAAAGTGAAAAAGTCTCTGATGGTTATCATCATCACCTGGGGGTGCACAATCAGCTGCAGGCACATTCCTCATCTCTATCTCTCCACCTCCTCTCTCTCTCTCCACCTCCTCTTTCTCTCCACCTCCTCTCTCTCTCCACATCTCTCTCTCTACCTCCTCTTTCTCTCCACCTCCTCTCTCTCCACCTCCTCTTTCTCTCCACCTCCTCTCTCTCTCCACCTCCTCTCTCGCTCTCTCTCCACCTCCTCTCTCTCCACTTCGTCCCTCCAACTGGAGAGAGGAGGTGGAGAGAGAGGAGGTGGAGAGAGAGGAGGTGGAGAGAGAGAGAGAGAGGTGGAGAGAGAGGAGGTGGAGAGAGAGGAGGTGGAGAGAGAGGAGGTGGAGAGAGAGAGGTGGAGAGCGAGAGAGGTGGAGAGCGAGAGAGATGTGGAGAGAGAGGAGGGAGTTGGATAGAGGAGGTGGAGAGAGAGGAGGTGGAGAGAGGAGGTGGAGAGAGAGGAGGTGGAGAGAGAGGAGGTGGAGAGAGAGGAGGTGGAGAGAGGAGGTGGAGAGAGAGAGAGAGAGAGGTGGAGAGCGAGAGAGGTGGAGAGCGAGAGAGATGTGGAGAGAGAGGAGGTGGAGAGAGAGGAGGTGGAGAGAGAGAGAGGTGGAGAGAGAGGAGGTGGAGAGAGAGGAGGTGGAGAGAGAGAGATGTGGAGAGAGAGGTGGAGAGAGAGCGAGAGAAGAGGTGGAGAGAGAGATGTAGAGAGAGAGGAGGTGGAGAGAGAACGAGAGAGGAGGTGGAGAGAGAGGAGGTGGAGAGAGAGGAGGTGGAGAGAGCGAGAGAGGAGATGGAGAGAGAGGAGGTGGAGAGAGAGGAGGTGGAGAGAGAGCGAGAGAGGTGGAGAGAGAGGAGGTGGAGAAAGAGGAGTTGGAGAGAGAGGAGGTGGAGAGAGAGGAGGTGGAGAGAGAGCGAGAGAGAGGAGGTGGAGAGAGAGGAGGTGGAGAGAGACGAGGTGGAGAGAGAGGAGGTGGAGAGAGAGGAGGTGGAGAGAGAGGAGGTGGAGAGAGAGCGAGAGAGGAGGTGGAGAGAGATAGAGATGAGGAATGTGCCTGCAGCTGATTGTGCACCCCCAGGTGATGATGATAACCATCAGAGCCACCGAGACACAGACAAAGACACAGAGTCATAGAGACACACACAGACAGAGACACAGACAGACACAGAGTGACAGACAGAGACACAGAGATACAGAGACACAGACAGAGACACAGAGACACACAGACAGGGACAAAGACAGAGACACAGAGACACACAGACAGAGACACACAGACACAAAGACACAGACAGAGACACAGAGACACAGACAGAGACACACAGACAGAGACACACAGACAGAGACACACAGACACAGAGACACAGACAGAGACACAGAGACATACAGACACAGAGACACACAGACACAGACAGAGACACACAGACAGAGACACACAGACAGAGACACAGATAGAGACACAGAGACACAACAGAGAGACAGAGTTAGTGTGATGATGCTGCTATGATGAGAGACATAGCAGAGAGACAGAGATAGTGTGATGATGCTGATATGATGAGAGAGACACAGCAGAGAGACAGGGTTAGTGTGATGATGATGCTGCTATGATGAGAGAGACAGCAGAGAGACAGGGTTAGTGTGATGATGCTGCTATGATGAGAGACACAGCAGAGAGACAGAGTTAGTGTGATGCTGCTGCTATGATGAGAGAGACACAGCAGAGAGACAGAGTTAGTGTGATGATGATGCTGCTATGATGAGAGAGAGACACAGCAGAGAGACAGGGCTAGTGTGATGATGCTGCTATGATGAGAGAGAGACACAGCAGAGAGACAGAGTTAGTGTGATGATGATGCTGCTATGATGAGAGAGAGACACAGCAGAGAGGGACAGAGTTAGTGTGATGATGATGCTGCTATGATGAGAGAGACACAGCAGAGAGACAGGGTTAGTGTGATGATGATGCTATGATGAGAGAGAGACACAGCAGAGAGACAGGGTTAGTGTGATGATGATGCTATGATGAGAGAGAGACACAGCAGAGAGACAGAGTTAGTGTGATGATGATGCTGCTATGATGAGAGAGACACAGCAGAGAGACACAGTTAGTGTGATGCTGCTGCTATGATGAGAGACACAGCAGAGAGACAGAGTCAGTGTGATGATGCTGCTATGATGAGAGAGACACAGCAGAGAGACAGGGTTAGTGTGATGATGCTGCTATGATGAGAGAGAGACACAGCAGAGAGACAGAGTTACTGTGATGATGCTGCTATGATGAGAGAGACACAGCAGAGAGACAGGGTTAGTGTGATGATGCTGCTATGATGAGAGAGAGACACAGCAGAGAGACAGAGTTAGTGTGATGCTGCTGCTATGATGAGAGACACAGCAGAGATACAGAGTTAGTGTGATGATGCTGCTATGATGAGAGACACAGCAGAGAGACAGAGTTAGTGTGATGATGCTGCTATGATCAGAGAGACACAGCAGAGAGACACAGTGTGATGATGCTGCTATGATGAGAGAGAGACACAGCAGAGAGACAGAGTTAGTGTGATGATGCTGCTATGATGAGAGAGACAGCAGAGAGACAGGGTTAGTGTAATGATGATGCTATGATGAGAGAGACACAGCAGAGAGACAGGGTTAGTGTGATGATGCTGCTATGATGAGAGAGACACAGCAGAGAGACACAGTTAGTGTGATGATGCTGCTATGATGAGACCCAGCAGAGAGACAGGGTTAGTGTGATGATGATGCTGTTATGATGAGAGACACAGCAGAGAGACAGAGTTAGTGTGATGATGATGCTATGATGAGAGAGACACAGCAGAAAGACAGGGTTAGTGTGATGATGATGCTATGATGAGAGAGACAGCAGAGAAACAGGGTTAGTGTGATGATGCTGCTATGAGAGAGACAGCAGAGAGACAGAGTTAGTGTGATGATGCTGCTATGATGAAAGAGAGACACAGCAGAGAGACAGAGTTAGTGTGATGATGATGCTATGATGAGACAGCAGAGAGACAGAGTTAGTGTGATGATGATGCTATGATGAGAGACACAGCAGACAGGGTTAGTGTGATGATGCTGCTATGATGAGAGAGACACAGTAGAGAGACAGAGTCAGTGTGATGATGCTGCTATGATGAGAGAGACACAGCAGAGAGACAGGGTTAGTGTGATGATGATGCTATGACGAGACAGCACAGAGACAGAGTTAGTGTGATGATGCTATGATGAGAGAGACACAGCAGAGAGACAGGGTTAGTGTGATGATGCTGCTATGATGAGACACAGCAGAGAGACAGGGTTAGTGTGATGATGCTGATATGATGAGAGAGAGACACAGCAGAGAGACAGAGTTAGTGTGATGATGATGCTATGATGAGAGAGAGACCCAGCAGAGAGACAGGGTTAGTGTGATGATGCTGCTATGATGAGAGACACAGCAGAGAGACAGAGTTAGTGTGATGATGCTGCTATGATGAGAGAGAGAGACAGCAGAGAGACAGGGTTAGTGTGATGATGCTGCTATGATGAGAGAGACACAGCAGAGAGACAGAGTTAGTGTGATGATGCTATGATGAGAGACACAGCAGAGAGACAGTTAGTGTGATGATGATGATGCTGCTATGATGAGAGAGAGACACAGCAGAGAGACAGAGTTAGTGTGATGATGCTGCTATGATGAGAGAGACACAGCAGAGAGACGGGGTTAGTGTGATGATGCTGCTGCTATGATGAGAGAGAGACCCAGCAGAGAGACAGAGTTAGTGTGATGATGCTATGATGAGAGACACAGCAGAGAGACAGTTAGTGTGATGATGATGATGCTGCTATGATGAGAGAGAGACACAGCAGAGAGACAGAGTTAGTGTGATGATGCTGCTATGATGAGAGAGACACAGCAGAGAGACGGGGTTAGTGTGATGATGCTGCTGCTATGATGAGAGAGAGACCCAGCAGAGAGACAGAGTTAGTGTGATGATGCTATGATGAGAGACACAGCAGAGAGACAGTTAGTGTGATGATGCTGCTGCTATGATGAGAGAGAGACACAGCAGAGAGACAGAGTTAGTGTGATGATGCTGCTATGATGAGAGAGACACAGCAGAGAGACAGAGTTAGTGTGATGATGCTGCTATGATGAGAGACACAGCAGAGAGACGGGGTTAGTGTGATGATGCTGCTGCTATGTAATAATATTGTTGGTTTTTGTAGTCGGACTGTAAGTAGGATCTTTGTTGATCTTGGTGTAGCTGCCATCATTTAGGTCCTCGATTTTGTTGTTGGATGTGGTTTTATCCATGATGACAGTAGCATTACCCTTGTCGGCCGAGAGGATGACTATGTCATCTCTCTTTTTCAATGTTGCGAGTTCAGAGCGCTCTCGTCTTTGCTGATGTTACTAATGGGGTGTTTTTTTTTGCATTTTTAAGGATGGTGGCAATTTCAGCTCGAGCAACGTCTGCCGGGATGTTGCCTAAGCCTTTGAGGGCTACGTCAACCTGGGCGATGATATCCTCCACTGGGTTATGTTTAGGGGCGGCTGCGAAATTCAACCCTTTAGCTAGTACCGATTTTAGGCTGTCAGAAATTGGGATGCTACTCTGATTGATGACAATCTTGTTGACATCTAACTTTTTTTAGTGTGTGGATCTGGTTTCTTTTTTGACAGGAGGTTGAATTTAGCGATCAAGTGAACTTTACATTTGGTTGACATCGAATTAGCTAGCGGAGACTGTCCTGTTGTCCTACATGGTCCCAATCAGAAGTGGACATCGTATCTGTTAATATTTGGTGTGATTGTGAGCGAGTCTTGTCTAAATTATCAAGTTCAAATCGGAGCGATCTTATTCTCTCCGAGATTAGTGATAGGCTGGCTTTAAACAAGATCCGTTCAGCGCTCGGAGGAGTGACAGCAGCAGATGTGAGTGTAAACGCGATAGGTATTACCTTATTCTTGGTTCTTTGGGTAAAGTCACGTAGAAGGGAAACAATAAAATAATAAAAATAATAAAAAAATAAAATTCTCACGACGTTTCGACTGCAAGAAAATTTGCTGTGGTTTTCACACCTGATGATGATTGCTGCTCGTGTTGCAGTCGAAACGTCGTGAGAATTTTATTGTTTTATATTTTTTTATTATTTTATTGTTTCCCTTCCACGTGGTGGTGACTCTACCGAAAGAACCAAGAATATGAATCCCTGCAGTGACGAAAGCTTTAAATCAAAAGGTATTACCTTGTTGATCGCGGCATCTCTCGAGGAAGGTCAGCGACTCGATTAGCTGTGACTTCTTGTCCCGCTGTCTGTTAAAAGCTCTAACAGATATGTGTGGAAACCCTCCCCGTCCGTAGAGGCCGTTCAATCTCGATTTGAAGTTTCCGTGACAGCAGGGATCCATACTCTTTATGGTTCTTTCGGTAAAATCACCACGTAGGCAGAAAATACAAATTAAATGACGCACAAGGCAGATCTCAAACACGGCGGGACTAATACCTCCGCCGAGGCTGACCATTGCTATAATGCTGTGGGGGCTCTGATGATGATGTTTTTAACCCCCCGAGACCAAGGTGACTCTGCAAACCTTCGGGCGACTATCAAAGGTTTAGTAATAGGTTCTTACCCTTTTAGCTGGCACAAAAACTGACACCTTTATACAAGGGATCATGTTTGCAATAACCACAACACAAGCAGTGAAAAATTCAAACAAAAAGAGACAACTCTCATAATGATATTGGCACTGTCCTTGAATTTGATTGGTCCACACCCGAGACGGCTTTTCTTAGAGCCCAGTCTCCACTGGTGTTGGACCAGATGATGCCAAAAGGTGTCAGTTTTTGTGCCAGCTAAAAGGGTAAAAACCTATGACTATATCTTGTTACTGGCAAAAGGAGGTCTAAATAATATCAAAGGTTTGTTCATGAAGCCATCCAGATATATAAACATAAGACACCACTTCAACCGAGAAGATGGATACAAATTGAGCAATCATTGGAAGGACTTTATTAACCAGGTGAAACCTTAAATGCTTTATGGTCTTGCCTTCATATCCGCATCTCCTGTTGCTTCAGCTCCCCACTCCCAGCCCCGCCCACTTCCCCTCCCCACCCCCTCCCCGACATTTTGTCTCTGCTCACCCTTTAATCCGTTCTAGCTGCCCTTCACTCGGCGGTGCTCCACTGGCCCTACCCCCCTCTCTATCTCTCCTCCCTGGCTCCTCCCCCCTCTCTATCTCTCCTCTCTGGCTCCTCCCCCTCTCTATCTCTCCTCCCTGGCTCCTCCCCCTCTCTATCTCTCCTCCCTGGCTCCTCCCCCTTCTCTATCTCTCCTCCCTGGCTCCTCCCCCCTCTCTATCTCTCCTCCCTGGCTCCTCCCCCTCTCTATCTCTCCTCCCTGGCTCCTCCCCCTTCTCTATCTCTCCTCCCTGGCTCCTCCCCCCTCTCTATCTCTCCTCTCTGGCTCCTCCCCCTCTCTATCTCTCCTCCCTGGCTCCTCCCCCTCTCTATCTCTCCTCCCTGGCTCCTCCCCCTTCTCTATCTCTCCTCCCTGGCTCCTCCCCCCTCTCTATCTCTCCTCCCTGGCTCCTCCCCCTCTCTATCTCTCCTCCCTGGCTCCTCCCCCTTCTCTATCTCTCCTCCCTGGCTCCTCCCCCCTCTCTATCTCTCCTCCCTGGCTCCGCCCCCTACCCCCTCTCTATCTCTCCTCCCTGGCTCCGCCCCCCTACCCCCCTCTCTATCTTTCCTCCCTGGTTCCGCCCCCCTCCCCCCTCTATCTCCTCCCTGGCTCCGCCCCCCTCCCCCCTCTCTATCTCTCCTCCCTGGCTCCTCCCCCCTCTCTATCTCTCCTCCCTGGCTCCGCCCCCCTCTATCTCTCCTCCCTGGCTCCGCCCCCCTCCCCCCTCTCTCTCTCCTCCCTGGCTCCGCCCCCCTCCCCCCTCTCTCTATTCCCTGGCTCCTCCCCCCTCTCTATCTCTCCTCCCTGGCTCCGCCCCCTACCCCCCTATCTTTCCTCCCTGGCTCCGCCCCCCTCCCCCTCTATCTCCTCCCTGGCTCCTCCCCCCTCTCTATCTCCTCCCTGGCTCCGCCCCCTCCCCCCTCTCTCTTCCCTGGCCCCGCCCCCCTCCCCTCTCTCTCCTCCCTGGCTCCGCCCCCCTCCCCCCTCTCTATCTCTCCTCCCTGGCTCCTCCCTCCTCTCTATCTTTCCTCCCTGGCTCCTCCCCCCCCTCTCTATCTTTCCTCCCTGCCCCCCCCTCTCTATCTCTCCTCCCTGGATTCCTCCCCCCTATCTCTCTTCCCTGGCTCCTCCCCCCTCTCTTTCTCTCCTCCCTGGCTCCAACCCCCTCCCCCCTCTCTATCTCTCCTCCCTGGATTCCTCCCCCCTCTCTATCACTCCTCCCTGGCTCCTCCCCCCTATCTCTCCTCCCTGGCTCCGCCCTCCTCCCTGGCTCCTCCCCCCTCCCTATCGCTCCTCCCTGGCTCCGCCCCCTCTCTATCTCTCATCCCTGGCTCCTCCCCCCTCCCCGGCTCCTCCCCCTCTCTATCGCTCCTCCCTGGCTCCGCCCCCCTCCCCCCTCTCTGGCTCCTCCCCCCTATCTCTCCTCCCTGGCTCCGCCCCCCTCCCCCCCTCTATCTCTCCTCCCTGGCTCCACCCCCCTCCCCCCTCTCTCTCTCCTCCCTGGCTCCTCCCCCCTCTCTTACCTATAAAACCTCTTGTTACAGCAGCCCCTTTTGCCCACTTCAGCAATGTGTTTCTTGCTGTGGTTGTGCCACCTGATGACGGATGCTTGTGTTGCGCCCGAAACGTCGTGATTTAATTCATTTTATACCTTACGTGACTTTACCGAAAGTACCAAAGAGTATGGATACCTGCAGTCACGGAAACTTCAAATCTAGATTGAACTTTCGTGATTCCTTGCAAAAAGCTACAATCCACTTGGCGTTTGAACATCTGAACACGACTTCCGCTTTATTATGGCCAGAGAAGGGTGAACAACAATTATTATTTCTTCAAACTGTTGCTGTGTGTTGTAAAATAAAAACCACTACAGCAAATTACAATTCGGTACTAGTACAGCACTAACCGGTTGCTGTGTGTTGGAGAGTTAAACCCACTACGACATTTACAATTCGTTACTAGTACAGCACTAACCGGTTGCTGTGTGTTGGAGAGTTAAACCCAATACAACATTTACAATTCGTTACTAGTACAACACTAACCGGTTGCTGTGTGTTGGAGAGTTAAACCCACTACAACATTTACAATTCGTTACTAGTACAGCACTAACCGGTTGCTGTGTGTTGGAGAGTTAAACCCACTACTACATTTACAATTCGAATATTGTGACGTTTCGCCTGTAATCACAACAACCACAACAACAACCAGGATCATCAGTTGGACAGCCACAGAGTTGTGGATAAATCCTTCTTCCTATTTCGATCTTAGATAGAGGTGGGATTAGCTAGAGGTGGGATTAGCCAGAGGTGGGATCAGCTAGAGGTGAGATTAGCTAGAGGTGGGATTAGCTAGAGGTGGGATTAGCTAGAGGTGAGATTAGCTAGAGGTGAGATTAGCTAGAGGTGGGATTAGCTAGAGGTGAGATTAGCTAGAGGTGAGATTAGCTAGAGGTGGGATTAGCTAGAGGTGGGATTAGCTAGAGGTGGGATCAGCTATAGGTGGGATTAGCTAGAGGTGGGATTAGCTAGAGGTGGGATTAGCTAGAGGTGAGATTAGCTAGAGGTGGGATTCGCTAGAGGTGGGACTAGCTAGTGGTGGGACTAGCTAGAGGTGGGATTAGCTAGAGGTGTGATTAGCTAGAGGTGGGATTAGCTAGAGGTGGGATCAGCTAGAGGTGGGATTAGCTAGAGGTGGGATTAGCTAGAGGTGGGATTAGCTAGAGGTGGGATCAGCTATAGGTGGGATTAGCTAGAGGTGGGATTAGCTAGAGGTGGGATTAGCTAGAGGTGGGATTAGCTAGAGGTGAGATTAGCTAGAGGTGAGATTAGCTAGAGGTGGGATTAGCTAGAGGTGGGATTAGCTAGAGGTGGGATTAGCTAGAGGTGAGATTAGCTAGAGGTGAGATTAGCTAGAGGTGAGATTAGCTAGAGGTGGGATTTGCTAGAGGTGGGATTAGCTAGAGGTGAGATTAGCTAGAGGTGGGATTAGCTAGAGGTGGAATTAGCTAGAGGTGGGATTAGCTAGAGGTGGGATTAGCTAGAGGTGGGATTAGCTAGAGGTGGGATTAGCTAGAGGTGAGATTAGCTAGCGGTGGGATTAGCTAGAGGTGAGATGAGCTAGAGGTGAGATTAGCTAGCGGTGGGATTAGCTAGAGGTGGGATTAGTTAGAGGTGGGATTAGCTAGAGGTGGGATTAGTTAGAGGTGGGATTAACTAGAGGTGAGATTAGCTAGAGGTGGGATCAGCTAGAGGTGGGATTAGCTAGAGGTGGGATTAGCTAGAGATGGGATTAGTTAGAGGTGGGATTAACTAGAGGTGAGATTAGCTAGAGGTGGGATCAGCTAGAGGTGGGATTAGCTAGAGGTGGGATTAGCTAGAGATGGGACTAGCTAGAGGTGGGATTAGCTAGAGGTGGGATTAGCTAGAGGTGGGATTAGCTAGAGGTGGGATTAGCTAGAGGTGAGATAAGCTAGAGGTGGGATTAGCTAGAGGTGGCATCAGCTAGAGGTAGGATTAGCTAGAGGTGAGATTAGCTAGAGGTGGGATTAGCTAGAGGTGGGATTAGCTAGAGGTGAGATTAGCTAGAGGTGGGATTTGCTAGAGGTGGGATTAGCTAGAGGTGGGATTAGCTAGAGGTGGGATTAGCTAGAGGTGAGATTAGCTAGAGGTGGGATTAGCTAGAGGTGGGATCAGCTAGAGGTGGGATTAGCTAGAGATGGGATTAGCTAGAGGTGGGATTAGCTAGAGGTGAGATTAGTTAGAGGTGGGATTTGCTAGAGGTGGGATTAGCTAGAGGTGGGATCAGCTAGAGGTAGGATTAGCTAGAGGTGGGATTAGCTAGAGGTGGGATTAGCTAGAGGTGAGATTAGCTAGAGGTGGGATTAGCTAGAGGTGGGATTAGCTAGAGGTGAGATTAGCTAGAGGTGGGATTTGCTAGAGGTGGGATTAGCTAGAGGTGGGATTAGCTAGAGGTGGGATTAGCTAGAGGTGAGATTAGCTAGAGGTGGGATTAGCTAGAGGTGGGATCAGCTAAAGGTGGGATTAGCTAGAGATGGGATTAGCTAGAGGTGGGATTAGCTAGAGGTGAGATTAGCTAGAGGTGGGATTTGCTAGAGGTGGAATCAGCTAGAGGTGGGATTAGCTAGAGATGGGATTAGCTAGAGGTGGGATTAGCTAGAGGTGAGATTAGCTAGAGGTGGGATTAGCTAGAGGTGGGATTAGCTAGAGGTGGGATTAGCTAGAGGTGGGATTAGCTAGAGGTGGGATTAGCTAGAGGTGGGATCAGCTAGAGGTAGGATTAGCTAGAGGTGGGATTAGCTAGAGGTGGGATTAGCTAGAGGTGGGATTAGCTAGAGGTGAGATTAGCTAGCGGTGGGATTAGCCAGAGGTGGGATTAGCGGTATGCTTCTGCACAAGATCTTCTACAATTGGGGTTCTTACACCTGGTGAAATACAAAATAGTTTAGTTAAAAATTTCACGACTGCCAGCGCGTAAGTGTCCACGTGATGATGATGATGATGAAGCCACCACTTGGGTTGAGCTGCTACGATGATTTGCGATGGCCAGGTCAGTCGGGGCTTCTGAAAAAAACGAGGTTTCTGCTACATGGCAGCTCAATCGGGGGGGGGGCCTGGCAAAATGTAAAACAGCGACGGAGTGACTTTACCGAAAGGTTCAAAGAGAGCGGAGGATGCCTGCAGTCACGAAAGCTTCAAATGGAAGATCGTGGCGGAGTCGTAGTTTTCACCACGGCAAACCACGAACGACGACTAACCAACGTTGATCTGAAGCTGCCGTGCACGCAGGTTCCGGCGGGTAAAGCCATCGCGCGCAGGGCAGGCAAAATAATAAAAGGTCACGAAGTTTCGACCGCAGTTTCTGCCCCCCTGCCGTGGTTGTGGCCCCCCACACCTGAAGACGACTGCTCGCGCAGCGATCGATAATTATTCTACCCCACGTGACTTGACCGCAAGACGAGCCGCTGAGGCAGGGCAGGTTGGATGCTTCTTTTTTGCCAAGGGCCATCTGGATATTTAAAAAACGTCATTCAAAATCGGCAACTTGAAAAAAGTTAGCCCCGTTACGTTCGGTCAAACGTTTTAATTAACTCGGCCACCCCATAATGCGACGGGCTGGAAGTGCTTCTCTACGGGCAAGGCGTGGTGATGATGTTAGCCGGTGTTGGCGATGTTGCTGCTACCCGCAACCGCTTTTCCAGGTTTTAGCTCTCCGAGATTCGTTGGATTTCGAGTTCCCGCCTGCGGTTGCCTTGGCAGGGCCCAGGCCCAAATGATTTCGCGGGACTTATAGGGCCCGCGGGCGGCTTCCTCCCCCATGGCCCCGCCCCCCCCATGGCCCCGCCCCCCCCCCATGGCCCCGCCCCCCATGGCTCCGCCCCCGCTCTCACAGCAGACAGACGGTGCGGGGTCTCGTGGGGGGCGTTGCGGGGCCGACCTTGGCCTGGGCGCCCGAGAACCTTGCGTGCAACGTCAGCGAGGTCTGTGAGGGCGAGGCAAACACAGCGGCACCACCACCACCACCACCACCTTAGCGGAGTGTCGGGCGGAAGGGGGGGCGGGGGGTGGGGCAACGGTGCGCAATGCACGGACGCACGCACGCACGCTCACGCACGCACAATCACACTCACTCAAAGACACTGACGCACACACAGATGCACACTCACACGCACTCACACACACACACAAAGATGAAGACACACCACACACACGCACGCCCACACACTCGCACACACACACACGCACGCACACACACGCACGCGCACACACACACTCGCACACACACACACTCACGTACCCAACAACAACCGCCATTCGTCACTAAGTGGCGGTGACGTCACCATGACGACGATTGTGCCAGGCCATGTGCACCCTGAGGCCACGTGAAGTGTCGAACGCCCGCTGGCAGGAGGTCACGGGGCAGACCCAGCAGGTGCCACGGGTCGACTGACTGAGATGGCTGGCTGATGCACCACCTGTGCCCCCTACTGTGCCAACCTGCTGTGCTTTAGCCACCCGGCGCTCCGCTCGTTGTGAGCGTCGCTCCTCCGCCCTCTGTTGTTGTTGGAGGGCGACTGCCTCCAACTGCCCAGTAGCATCCTTCACGAGCCTCCTCCACAGAGGCCGATCTTGACACCGCTGGTACCAGTCATCGGCAAGTCCACTCAGCTCCATGTCCTCCTGTACCACATCACTCCATCTCTTCTCTAGTCCGTGCTGCGCCCGTTTAGCCCCCTCGATCCGGCCCGAACAAAAGCTGTTTCGGCATGCGGTGGCTGGACATGCGGGCTACATGACCCAGCCAATGCAGCCTTGCCTGCCAGAGGAGCTCACCGATGGGACCGTGCCCAGATCTTTCAAGGATTTGTGAGCGCCTCACACAATCCTGCCTGGTTAAACCCAGGATGGATCGTAGGCAGGCCAGCCTAAATGTTTCCAACCGGCGAAGATGCCCCATTAAGGGGGTCCATGTTTCGCAAGCGTAGAGAAGGGAGGGAATGACTGTGGCCGAGAAGACCTGAAGCTTAGTGCGGAGCGACAGACCAGGTAGCTTCCACACAGCGTTACGCAACCGATGAAAAGATATTGCCGCTCGACTGATTCGGAGTGAGACCTCTGCTGTTAAACTGGAGCCGGTCATAAGCACACTGCCCAGGTATGGGAAACTCTCCACTCTCTCCACAACTGCCCCATCACCGATTGGGAGTTGTGGGGGTGGAGTGTCCGATGGTACAAAATACCCAGGCAGGTGCTTAGTTTTGGTGGGGCTGATGGTAAGGCCCCATCTCTTAGTGGCACGCTCCATTCTCAGCAGCAGCATCTCCAACTCCTCCTCTGAATGAACAGCTATTACCAAATCAACGGCATACATAACGTGGTTGAGCAATAGGGAGCCATCCCTTGACCGCACCCGGGCATCGATCAGCCTCCCATTATATCTGTACCATATGGAGATTCTCCCGGTACAGCTATTGAAGGCTTCACGAACTACGTGGTCAAAATAGATGTTAAATGTGGTAGCCAGAGGACATCCCTGTCTCGCCCCAAGGTGTACAGGGAATGGCTCTGACTCCCGGCCACGTAGTTTTACCTGGGTCCGCTCACCATCATGAAGGTTCTTAATGACCGTGAGCAGAGGGTCAGGGACTCCAAAAGCACGAAGAACAACCCAGAGCCCAGGCCTACTGATGGTATCATAGGCCTTGACCAGGTCAATAAAGCAGAGATGTAGGGCCTGTTGGAATTCCCTACACCTCTGCTGTAGCAGTCGGACAGAAAATATGGCATCTGTGCAGGACCGCCCTTTCCTGAAACCGCATTGGGGCTCCGCAAGCCTCTCCTCAGCGTGCCTGGCAAGGCGATGTTGAATAATCCTTGCCAGGACCTTTCCCGGCACACTGAGGAGTGAGATGCCCCTGTAGTTGTTACAGTCTGTGCGGTCCCCCTCCTTAAAGAGGGGGACCACCAGGGCATCCTTCCAATCCTGCGGAACCCGTACAGAGGTCCAGATTGTTGTTATGATGTCATATAGGGCAGTCTGTGCACAAATGCCACCCTCCCTCAGCATTTCGCTTGAGAGTTCGTCTCTACCCGGTGCCTTTCCTGGTTTCAGACTCCGGATCACCTTCAGTACTTCCTCAACAGATGGAACCTCAGCCAGCCACTCACAGGGGGTGACTTCTTCCAATATTTGAGGCACTGCAGCCTCAGCAGGGTCATCCCCACTTCATGCCACGATGTTTTGCTGGCTGAGTGCTTTCCCCTCCCCCAGGACCTCACACAAATGCTCAGCAAATCTGCAAACATGTTCCTGGGGGTTGGAGATTGGATCACCGTTTTTTCCCCTAATGATGGTAATAGGTGTGGCGCTGCAGGTTACTTTTTTGATGGAGTTAAATAGAGATTTGTGATCACGGGCCACTGAGGCAGACTCCATCTCCTCAGCAACCCGCGACCACCACCCATCCTTGCAGCGCCTCACGGCTCTTCGAACCTCCGAGCGAAGGCTGCGGTAAGCCACCTCATTCTCTGACGTGGGATTCTCTAGCCGATGACAGTGGGCCTGTCGCTTTTTCTCAAACATCCTGAACACCTCCTCTGTCAGCCAGGGTCTCTGGGGAGGTCTGGACCGCCTACCCAAAGCAGCCATTGCAGCTGCATGAGTCACAGTCCTAAACTTCGCCCATTTACCCTCGACATCAGGAGGAATCGGGGACGATGCCGATCCCAGCCACAAGAGATGATGAAATTCTCGCTTGCAACTTTCATCAGATAACTGAGATCAGGCCACTGTAGGTTGGAATGGGGTCCTGGGTGTACACCCACCACCGGAGTGGAAGAATGGCAGGTGCATCTTACAGATGACTAGTCGATGGTCAGAGGGCAGATCAGCTCCACAGAAGATCCTGGTCTCAAGCACATGGGCTCGCATCCGCTGGTCCGTCACTATGGAGTCAAGCAGATGTTCTTGCTTAGACTTGGCATGCATCCATGATGTTGTGTGGATGCGCCGATGCCGGAACAGCGTGTTGGTAATTACAAGCCCATGGGCTGCACAAAAATCTAGCAGCCTCCTACCGTTGTTATTGAGCTGATCTGGCCCATGCCCTCCAATCACTCCAGACCAGGTGCCAGCATCATGACCAACTCGGGCATTGAAGTTACCCAACAAGATGACTCTATCCCGAGGGGCCACTTTAGCCAGCACCTGTGACAGGAGGTCATAGAAGGCATCTGACTCATCAGCTTTGCCTGCATCCCTCCACGGATGTTCGTCTTCGGTGGGGGCATAAGTAACCATGACCACCACTCCTCACCTCCGGTTGATGGGAAGGCGAGCCCAAAGTAGCCTGGAGCTTACAGCTTCCCACACCTCACCGCCACGCTCACACGCCCCCTTCATTCTTTTGTTCAAAAGAAGAGCCACACCATGTTGTTTGGCAGTCTGCTGCCCCGAGTAGAGGACTGTCCACCCTTCATGGTGGCAGCAGCCAGAACTGGTTCCACCGGACCTCCTGAATGCCACAGAGATCCAGGTGGTACCGGTCCAGCTTCCGACAGAGAAGTAGCAGCCTCTCCTCCGCAGTGAGCGTTCGAACATTCCACGTGGCCACACGAAGTGGCTTTTCGTTGTTTCTGGAGGAGCCCCGAGCGTAGAGATTCAATCTCCTGGCTCCGCCAATTGCGGCTAAACGGGGGCTCTGGACGGGTGCGAGGGGCTGGTAACACCTCCACCTTCAAATAATTACCACTAAACTACGACGAAAATATGTAACTAATAACTCGCACACACACACAAAGACACGCACGGACACACGCACACTCACAATCACACGCACTCACACAAAGACACTCACGGACGCACGCACACTCACACGCACTCACACACTCACACGCAAGCACACACACGCACATCGACGACGAATGTACACACACTTACAGGGCAATTAAATTCTGACCCACGGTCTCTACTGTAGACCCTGACACCCACCCACAGTCTCCACTCTAGACCCTGACACCCACCCACAGTCTCCACTCTAGACCCTGACCCTGACACCCACCCACAGTCTCTACTCTAGACCCTGACACCCACCCACAGTCTCTACTCTAGACCCTGACACCCACCCACAGTCTCCCCTCTAGACCCTGACACCCACCCACAGTCTCCACTCTAGACCCTGACACCCACCCACAGTCTCCACTCTAGACCCTGACCCTGACACCCACCCACAGTCTCTACTCTAGACCCTGACACCCACCCACAGTCTCTACTCTAGACCCTGACACCCACCCACAGTCTCCACTCTAGACCCTGACACCCACCCACACTCTCTACTCCAGACCCTGACACCCACCGACAGCCTCCACTCTAGACCCTGACCCTGACACCCACCCACAGTCTCTACTCTAGACCCTGACACCCACCCACAGTCTCTACTCTAGACCCTGACACCCACCCACAGTCTCTACTCTAGACCCTGACACCCACCCACAGCCTCTACTCTAGACCCTGACACCCACCCACAGTCTCCACTCTAGACCCTGACACCCACCCACAGTCTCCACTCTAGACCCTGACACCCACCCACAGTCTCCACTCTAGACCCTGACACCCACCCACAGTCTCTACTCTAGACCCTGACACCCACCCACAGTCTCTACTCTAGACCCTGACACCCACCCACAGTCTCCACTCTAGACCCTGACACCCACCCACAGTCTCTACTCTAGACCCTGACCCTGACACCCACCCACAGTCTCCACTCTAGACCCTGACACCCACCCACAGTCTCTACTCTAGACCTTGACACCCACCCACAGTCTCTACTCTAGACCCTGACCCTGACACCCACCCACAGTCTCTACTCTAGACCCTGACCCTGACACCCACCCACAGTCTCTACTCTAGACCCTGACACCCACCCACAGTCTCTACTCTAGACCCTGACACCCACCCACAGTCTCTACTAGACCCTGACACCCACCCACAGTCTCTACTCTAGACCCTGACACCCACCCACAGTCTCTACTCTAGACCCTGACACCCACCCACAGTCTCTACTCTAGACCCTGACACCCACCCACAGTCTCTACTCTAGACCCTGACACCCACCCACAGTCTCTACTCTAGACCCTGACACCCACCCACAGTCTCTACTCTAGACCCTGACACCCACCCACAGTCTCCACTCTAGACCCTGACACCCACCCACAGTCTCCACTCTAGACCCTGACACCCACCCACAGTCTCCACTCTAGACCCTGACACCCACCCACAGTCTCCACTCTAGACCCTGACACCCACCCACAGTCTCCACTCTAGACCCTGACACCCACCCACAGTCTCTACTCTAGACCCTGACACCCACCCACAGTCTCTACTCTAGACCCTGACACCCACCCACAGTCTCTACTCTAGACCCTGACACCCACCCACAGTCTCTACTCTAGACCCTGACACCCACCCACAGCCTCCACTCTAGACCCTGACACCCACCGTCTCTACTAGACCCTGACACCCACCCACAGTCTCCACTCTAGACCCTGACCCTGACACCCACCCACAGTCTCTACTCTAGACCCTGACACCCACCCACAGTCTCCACTCTAGACCCTGACCCTGACACCCACCCACAGTCTCTACTCTAGACCCTGACACCCACCCACAGTCTCTACTCTAGACCCTGACACCCACCCACCCACAGTCTCTACTCTAGACCCTGACACCCACCCACAGTCTCTACTCTAGACCCTGACCCTGACACCCACCCACAGTCTCTACTCTAGACCCTGACACCCACCCACAGTCTCCACTCTAGACCCTGACACCCACCCACAGTCTCTACTCTAGACCTTGACACCCACACAGTCTCCACTTTAGACCCTGACACCCACCCACAGTCTCTACTCTAGACCTTGACACCCACCCACAGTCTCTACTCTAGACTCTAACCCTGACACCCACCCACAGTCTCCACTCTAGACCTTGACACCCACCCACAGTCTCCACTCTAGCCCTTGACACCCACCCACAGTCTCCACTCTAGACCTTGACACCCACCCACAGTCTCCACTCTAGACCTTGACACCCACCCACAGTCTCTACTCTAGACCCTGACACCCACCCACAGTCTCTACTCTAGACCCTGACACCCACCCACAGTCTCTACTCTAGACCCTGACCCTGACACCCACCCAGTCTCCACTCTAGACCCTGACACCCACCCACAGTCTCCACTCTAGACCCTGACACCCACCCAGTCTCTACTCTAGACCCTGACACCCACCCACAGTCTCCACTCTAGACCCTGACACCCACCCACAGTCTCTACTCTAGACCCTGACCCTGACACCCACCCACAGTCTCTACTCTAGACCCTGACCCTGACACCCACCCACAGTCTCTACTCTAGACCCTGACACCCACCCACAGTCGCTACTCTAGACCCTGACACCCACCCACAGTCTCTACTCTAGACCATGACACCCACCCAGTCTCTACTAGACCCTGACACCCACCCACAGTCTCTACTCTAGACCATGACACCCACCCACAGTCTCCACTCTAGACCCTGACCCTGACACCCACCCACAGTCTCTACTCTAGACCCTGACACCCACCCACAGTCTCTACTCTAGACCCTGACACCCACCCACAGTCTCTACTCTAGACCCTGACACCCACCCACAGTCTCTACTCTAGACCCTGACACCCACCCACAGTCTCCACTCTAGACCCTGACACCCACCCACAGTCTCCACTCTAGACCCTGACACCCACCCACAGTCTCTACTCTAGACCCTGACACCCACCCACAGTCTCTACTCTAGACCCTGACACCCACCCACAGTCTCTACTCTAGACCCTGACACCCACCCACAGTCTCCACTCTAGACCCTGACACCCACCCACAGTCTCTACTCTAGACCCTGACACCCACCCACAGTCTCTACTCTAGACCCTGACACCCACCCACAGTCTCCACTCTAGACCCTGACACCCACCCACAGTCTCCACTCTAGACCCTGACACCCACCCACAGTCTCCACTCTAGACCCTGACACCCACCCACAGTCTCTACTCTAGACCCTGACACCCACCCACAGTCTCTACTCTAGACCCTGACACCCACCCACAGTCTCCACTCTAGACCCTGACACCCACCCACAGTCTCTACTCTAGACCCTGACCCTGACACCCACCCACAGTCTCCACTCTAGACCCTGACACCCACCCACAGTCTCTACTCTAGACCTTGACACCCACCCACAGTCTCTACTCTAGACCCTGACCCTGACACCCACCCACAGTCTCTACTCTAGACCCTGACCCTGACACCCACCCACAGTCTCTACTCTAGACCCTGACACCCACCCACAGTCTCTACTCTAGACCCTGACACCCACCCACAGTCTCTACTAGACCCTGACACCCACCCACAGTCTCTACTCTAGACCCTGACACCCACCCACAGTCTCTACTCTAGACCCTGACACCCACCCACAGTCTCTACTCTAGACCCTGACACCCACCCACAGTCTCTACTCTAGACCCTGACACCCACCCACAGTCTCTACTCTAGACCCTGACACCCACCCACAGTCTCTACTCTAGACCCTGACACCCACCCACAGTCTCCACTCTAGACCCTGACACCCACCCACAGTCTCCACTCTAGACCCTGACACCCACCCACAGTCTCCACTCTAGACCCTGACACCCACCCACAGTCTCCACTCTAGACCCTGACACCCACCCACAGTCTCCACTCTAGACCCTGACACCCACCCACAGTCTCTACTCTAGACCCTGACACCCACCCACAGTCTCTACTCTAGACCCTGACACCCACCCACAGTCTCTACTCTAGACCCTGACACCCACCCACAGTCTCTACTCTAGACCCTGACACCCACCCACAGCCTCCACTCTAGACCCTGACACCCACCGTCTCTACTAGACCCTGACACCCACCCACAGTCTCCACTCTAGACCCTGACCCTGACACCCACCCACAGTCTCTACTCTAGACCCTGACACCCACCCACAGTCTCCACTCTAGACCCTGACCCTGACACCCACCCACAGTCTCTACTCTAGACCCTGACACCCACCCACAGTCTCTACTCTAGACCCTGACACCCACCCACCCACAGTCTCTACTCTAGACCCTGACACCCACCCACAGTCTCTACTCTAGACCCTGACCCTGACACCCACCCACAGTCTCTACTCTAGACCCTGACACCCACCCACAGTCTCCACTCTAGACCCTGACACCCACCCACAGTCTCCACTCTAGACCCTGACACCCACCCACAGTCTCCACTCTAGACCCTGACACCCACCCACAGTCTCCACTCTAGACCCTGACACCCACCCACAGTCTCCACTCTAGACCCTGACACCCACCCACAGTCTCTACTCTAGACCCTGACACCCACCCACAGTCTCTACTCTAGACCCTGACACCCACCCACAGTCTCTACTCTAGACCCTGACACCCACCCACAGTCTCTACTCTAGACCCTGACACCCACCCACAGCCTCCACTCTAGACCCTGACACCCACCGTCTCTACTAGACCCTGACACCCACCCACAGTCTCCACTCTAGACCCTGACCCTGACACCCACCCACAGTCTCTACTCTAGACCCTGACACCCACCCACAGTCTCCACTCTAGACCCTGACCCTGACACCCACCCACAGTCTCTACTCTAGACCCTGACACCCACCCACAGTCTCTACTCTAGACCCTGACACCCACCCACCCACAGTCTCTACTCTAGACCCTGACACCCACCCACAGTCTCCACTCTAGACCCTGACACCCACCCACAGTCTCCACTCTAGACCCTGACACCCACCCACAGCCTCCACTCTAGACCCTGACACCCACCCACAGTCTCTACTCTAGACCCTGACCCTGACACCCACCCACAGTCTCCACTCTAGACCCTGACACCCACCCACAGTCTCCACTCTAGACCCTGACACCCACCCACAGTCTCCACTCTAGACCCTGACACCCACCCACAGTCTCCACTCTAGACCCTGACCCTGACACCCACCCACAGTCTCTACTCTAGACCCTGACACCCACCCACAGTCTCTACTCTAGACCCTGACCCTGACACCCACCCACAGTCTCCACTCTAGACCCTGACACCCACCCACAGTCTCCCCTCTAGACCCTGACACCCACCCACAGTCTCTACTCTAGACCCTGACACCCACCCACAGTCTCTACTCTAGACCCTGACACCCACCCACAGTCTCTACTCTAGACCCTGACCCTGACACCCACCCACAGTCTCTACTCTAGACCCTGACACCCACCCACAGTCTCTACTCTAGACCCTGACACCCACCCACAGCCTCCACTCTAGACCCTGACACCCACCCACAGCCTCCACTCTAGACCCTGACACCCACCCACAGTCTCTACTCTAGACCCTGACACCCACCCACAGTCTCTACTCTAGACCCTGACACCCACCCACAGTCTCTACTCTAGACCCTGACACCCACCCACAGTCTCTACTCTAGACCCTGACACCCACCCACAGCCTCCACTCTAGACCCTGACACCCACCCACAGCCTCCACTCTAGACCCTGACACCCACCCACAGTCTCTACTCTAGACCCTGACACCCACCCACAGTCTCTACTCTAGACCCTGACACCCACCCACAGTCTCTACTCTAGACCCTGACACCCACCCACAGCCTCCACTCTAGACCCTGACACCCACCCACAGTCTCTACTCTAGACCCTGACACCCACCCACAGTCTCCACTCTAGACCCTGACACCCACCCACAGTCTCTACTCTAGACCCTGACCCTGACACCCACCCACAGTCTCCACTCTAGACCCTGACACCCACCCACAGCCTCCACTCTAGACCCTGACACCCACCCACAGTCTCTACTCTAGACCCTGACCCTGACACCCACCCACAGTCTCCACTCTAGACCCTGACACCCACCCACAGTCTCCACTCTAGACCCTGACACCCACCCACAGTCTCCACTCTAGACCCTGACACCCACCCACAGTCTCCACTCTAGACCCTGACCCTGACACCCACCCACAGTCTCTACTCTAGACCCTGACACCCACCCACAGTCTCTACTCTAGACCCTGACCCTGACACCCACCCACAGTCTCCACTCTAGACCCTGACACCCACCCACAGTCTCCCCTCTAGACCCTGACACCCACCCACAGTCTCTACTCTAGACCCTGACACCCACCCACAGTCTCTACTCTAGACCCTGACACCCACCCACAGTCTCTACTCTAGACCCTGACCCTGACACCCACCCACAGTCTCTACTCTAGACCCTGACACCCACCCACAGTCTCTACTCTAGACCCTGACACCCACCCACAGCCTCCACTCTAGACCCTGACACCCACCCACAGTCTCTACTCTAGACCCTGACACCCACCCACAGTCTCTACTCTAGACCCTGACACCCACCCACAGTCTCTTCTCTAGACCCTGACACCCACCCACAGGCTACAGCTCGTCACCTGCTTGGGCAAGCGGAAGGTCTCCAGGCTGAGTGGAACTCCACGGGGCTGGGCAGGTGAAGCCCAACGGCCACCACCACCACCACCGCCACCACCACCACCACCACCACCGCCACCGCCACCACCGCCACCACCGCCTCGGCCGCCGCGAGCCAACAACGTCGCTGCTTTGGAAGACGGCGACGAGGTGGAGGAGGAGGAGGAGGGGAGGGGGAGCGGGGGAGGGGGAGCGGGGGGGCGGGGTGAGGGCTGGGGCCTGGCGGACACGAGGAGGAGGGAGCCGGGGCAGCCCAGCACGGTGCGGTGGGATGACGCCGGCGATGACGCCGGCGATGACGCCGGCGGCGGTGGTGACGAGGTGGAGGAGAGATGGGCCTTGTTGTTTGTGGACGAGGGTCTGTGTAGGGGAGGGGGCGGAGAGGGAGGCAAATACAAAGATCCCCTGTATAGCCTTAACAGACTGTTGGGGCAAGTGCTGTTCGCGAGTAGCAGCATCGTCAGGGTGCGGGATCGAACCGACGACCTCCTGCACACCAGGCGAGGTAGTTAACATCTCCTAGCCACCGTGATGATGATGAGAGAGAGAGACGCAGACTCCAAATACACAGCAGCAGCAGGCGTCAGGGTGCGGGATCGAACCGACGACCTCCTGCACACCAGGCGAGGTAGTCAACATCTCGGCGATGAAGGAGGCTCACGTACGCTCGCTTGCCGGCCTGCGTCGCTGCCCGAGGATTGGCGATGGAGACGGTCAGCATCGTGCTCGGAGAGGCCTCAGCATTCCGCCTGACGCAGTACACACACACAGACACACACACAGACATACACATACAGACACACACACACACAGACATACACATACAGACACACACACACACACACAGACACACAACACAACAACCGCCATTCGCCACTAAGTGGCGGTGACGTCACCACGACGCTTGTGCCAGGCCATGTGCACCCTGAGGCCACGTGAAGTGTCGAACGCCCGCTGGCAGGAGGTCACGGGGCAGACCCAGGTGCCACGGGTCGACTGACTGAGATGACTGGCTGATGCACCACCTGTGCCCCCTACTGTGCCAACCTGCTGTGCTTTAGCCACCCGGCGCTCCGCTCGTTGTTCTGAGCGTCGCTCCTCCGCCCTCCGTTGTTGTTGGAGGGCGACTGCCTCCAACTGCCCAGTAGCATCCTTCACGAGCCTCCTCCACAGAGGCTGATCTTGACACCGCTGGTACCAGTCATCGGCAAGTTCACTCAGCTCCACGTCCTCCTGTACCACATCACTCCATCTCTTCTCTAGCCCGTGCCGCGCCCGTTTAGCCCCCTCGATCCGGCCGAACAAAAGCTGTTTCGGCATGCGGTGGCTGGGCATGCGGGCTACATGACCCAGCCAACGCAGCCTTGCCTGCCGGAGTAACTCACCGATGGGACCTTGCCCAGATCTTTCAAGGATTTGTGAGCTCCTCACACAATCCAGTAGGCAGGCCAGCCTAAATGTTTCTAACCGGTGAAGATGTTCCATTAAGGGGGTCCACGTTTCGCAAGCATAGAGAAGGGAGGGAATGACCGTGGCCGAAAAGACCTGAAGCTTAGTGCGGAGCGACAGACCAGGTAGCTTCCACACAGCGTTACGCAACCGATGAAAAGATATTGCCGCTCGACTGATTCGGAGTGAGACCTCTGCTGTTAAACTGGAGCCAGTCATAAGCACACTGCCCAGGTATGGGAAACTCTCCACTCTCTCCACAACTGCCCCATCACCGATTGGGAGTTGCGGAGGCGGAGTGTCCGATGGTACAAAATACCCAGGCAGGTGCTTAGTTTTGGTGGGGCTGATGGTAAGGCCCCACCTCTTAGTGGCACGCTCCAGTCTCAGCAGCAGCGTCTCCAACTACTCCTCTGAATGAGCAGCTATTACCAAATCATCGGCATACATAACGTGGTTGAGCAATAGGGAGCCATCCCTTGACCGCACCCGGGCATGGATCAGCCTCCCATTATATCTGTACCAAATGGAGATTCCCCCGGTACAGCTATTGAAGGCTTCACAAACTACGTGGTCAAAATAGATGTTAAATAATGTGGGAGCCAGAGGACATCCCTGTCGCACCCCAAGGTGTACAGGGAATGGCTCTAACTCCCAGCCACATAGTTTTACCCGGGCCCACTCACCATCATGAAGGTCCTTAATGATCGTGAGCAGAGGGTCAGGGACTCCAAAAGCACGAAGAACAACCCAGAGCCCAGGCCTACTGATGGTATCATAGGCCTTGACCAGGTCAATAAAGCAGAGATGTAGGTCTTGTTGGAATTCCAGAGACACACACAGACACACAGAGAGATCCCCCACCGTGTAGCCTCTAACAGGCTGTAGGGGCAAGTGCTGTTAGTAGCGAGCAGCACCTATAGACACACAGACAAAGGTCCCCCGTGTAGCCTCTAACAGGCTGTGGGGGCAAGTGCTGTGAGTAGCGAGCAGCACCTACAGACACACAGACAAAGATCCCCCGTGTAGCCTCTAACAAGCTGTAGGGGCAAGTGCTGTGAGTAGCGAGCAGCACCTATAGACACAGACAAAGGTCCCCCGTGTAGCCTCTAACAGACTGTAGGGGCAAGTGCTGTGAGTAGCGAGCAGCACCTACAGACACACAGACAAAGATCCCCCGTGTAGCCTCTAACAAGCTGTAGGGGCAAGTGCTGTGAGTAGCGAGCAGCACCTATAGACACAGACAAAGGTCCCCCGTGTAGCCTCTAACAGACTGTAGGGGCAAGTGCTGTGAGTAGCGAGCAGCACCTACAGACACACAGACAAAGATCCCCCGTGTAGCCTCTAACAGGCTGTAGGGGCAAGTGCTGTTAGCGAGCAGCAGCTGTGAAGGCTACCGGCACTGTGGCACACGAAGGGGTGGGTGGCCAGCACCACGCCCGGCCGTCTTTGTCTCCCCAGTGGCGATGTTCACTACACACACTCTCTCCCCACACTCTCTCCTCACACTCTCTACCTCACACACACTCCCCACTCTCTCTCCCCACACACTCCCCCCACACTCCCCACACACTCCCCACACACTCCCCACACACTCCCCACACACTCCCCACACACTCCCCCCACACTCCCCACACACTCCCCACACACTCCCCACACTCTCCCCACACACTCCCCCCACACTCCCCACACACTCCCCACACACTCCCCACACACTCCCCACACACTCCCCACACACTCCCCACACACTCCCCACACACTCCCCACACACTCCCCACACACTCCCCACACACTCTCTCTACCCACACACTCCCCACACTCTCTCTCTACCCACACACTCCCCACACTCCCCACACACTCCCCACACACTCCCCACACACTCCCCACACACTCCCCACACTCTCCCCACACACTCCCCACACTCTCCCCACACACTCCCCCCACACTCTCCCCACACACTCCCCACACACTCCCCACACACTCCCCACACTCTCCCCACACACTCCCCACACACTCCCCACACACTCCCCACACACTCCCCCCACACTCCCCACACACTCCCCACACACTCCCCACACACTCCCCACACACTCCCCACACACTCCCCACACACTCTCTCTACCCACACACTCCCCACACTCTCTCTCTACCCACACACTCCTCACACACTCCCCACACACTCCCCACACACTCCCCACACACTCCCCCCACACTCCCCACACACTCCCCACACACTCCCCACACTCTCCCCACACACTCCCCCCACACTCCCCACACACTCCCCACACACTCCCCACACACTCCCCACACACTCCCCACACACTCCCCACACACTCCCCACACACTCTCTCTACCCACACACTCCCCACACTCTCTCTACCCACACACTCCCCCCACACTCCCCACACACTCCCCACACACTCCCCACACACTCCCCACACACTCCCCACACACTCTCTCTACCCACACACTCCCCACACTCTCTCTCTACCCACACACTCCCCACACACTCCCCACACACTCCCCACACACTCCCCACACACTCCCCACACACTCCCCACACACTCCCCACACACTCCCCACACACTCTCTCTACCCACACACTCCCCACACACTCCCCACACTCTCTCTACCCACACACTCCCCACACTCCCCACACACTCCCCACACACTCCCCACACTCCCCACACACTCCCCACACTCCCCACACTCCCCACACACTCCCCACACACTCCCCACACTCCCCACTCTCCCCACTCTCTCTCCACCCACGTGTGTCCATGCCGTGCTCCCTGCGTGCTTCTGCCGTCTGTAGTCTCAGCCCAGGCCTGGGCACGCACGGAGACACACGGAGAGACGCGGGGGTGGTGAGCGGGGGTGGTGAGCGGTGGTGGTGAGCGGTGGTGGTGAGTGGTGGTGGTGAGTGGTGGTGAGTGATGGTGGTGGTGATGGTGAGTGATGGTGGTGAGTGGTGGTGGTGAGTGGTGGTGGTGGTGAGTGGTGGTGAGTGGTGGTGGTGAGTGATGGTGGTGGTGGTGAGTGATGGTGAGTGGTGGTGGTGAGTGGTGGTGAGTGATGGTGGTGGTGGTGGTGAGTAGTGAGTGGTGGTGAGTGATAGTGGTGAGTGATGGTGAGTGAGTGATGGTGAGTGATGGTGAGTGATGGTGAGTGATGGTGGTGAGTGATGGTGAGATGGTGAGTGAGTGATGGTGAGTGATGGTGGTGAGTGATGGTGAGTGATGGTGATGGTGAGTGATGGTGAGTGGTGAGTGATGGTGATTGTGAGTGAGTGATTGTGAGTGATGGTGAGTGATGGTGGTGAGTGATGGTGAGTGAGTGATGGTGATGGTGAGTGATGGTGAGTGAGTGATGGTGATGGTGAGTGATGGTGAGTGAGTGATGGTGATGGTGAGTGATGGTGAGTGAGTGGTGGTGGTGGTGAGTGAGTGGTGGTGGTGAGTGGGGGTGGTGAGCGGGGGTGGTGAGCGGTGGTGGTGAGCGGTGGTGGTGAGTGGTGGTGGTGAGTGGTGGTGAGTGATGGTGGTGGTGGTGAGTGGTGGTGAGTGATAGTGGTGAGTGATGGTGAGTGAGTGATGGTGAGTGATGGTGAGTGAGTGATGGTAAGTGATGGTGGTGAGTGATGGTGAGTGATGGTGGTGAGTGATGGTGAGTGATGGTGATGGTGAGTGATGGTGAGTGGTGAGTGATGGTGATTGTGAGTGAGTGATGGTGAGTGATGGTGGTGAGTGATGGTGAGTGAGTGATGGTGATGGTGAGTGATGGTGAGTGATGGTGGTGAGTGATGGTGAGTGAGTGATGGTGATGGTGAGTGATGGTGAGTGAGTGAGTGATGGTGAGTGAGTGATGGTGAGTGATGGTGAGTGAGTGATGGTGATGGTGAGTGATGGTGAGTGATGGTGATGGTGATTGATGGTGATGGTGAGTGATGGTGAGTGAGTGATGGTGATGGTGAGTGATGGTGAGTGATGGTGAGTGATGGTGATGGTGAGTGATGGTGAGTGAGTGATGGTGAGTGATGGTGAGTGAGTGATGGTGAGTGATAGTGAGTGAGTGATGGTGAGTGATGGTGAGTGATGGTGAGTGATGGTGATGGTGAGTGATGGTGAGTGAGTGATGGTGAGTGATGGTGAGTGATGGTGAGTGAGTGATGGTGAGTGATGGTGAGTGAGTGATGGTGAGTGATGGTGAGTGATGGTGAGTGAGTGATGGTGAGTGATGGTGAGTGAGTGATGGTGAGTGATGGTGAGTGAGTGATGGTGAGTGAGTGTTGGTGAGTGATGGTGAGTGATGGTGAGTGAGTGATGGTGAGTGAGTGATGGTGAGTGAGTGATGGTGAGTGATGGTGAGTGATGGTGAGTGAGTGAGTGATGGTGAGTGAGTGATGGTGAGTGATGGTGAGTGAGTGATGGTGAGTGAGTGATGGTGAGTGATGGTGAGTGATGGTGAGTGAGTGATGGTGAGTGATGGTGAGTGATGGTGAGTGATGGTGAGTAAGTGATGGTGATGGTGAGTGATGGTGATGGTGAGTGATGGTGAGTGATGGTGAGTGAGTGATGGTGAGTGATGGTGAGTGATGGTGAGTGTTGGTGAGTGAGTGATGGTGAGTGTTGGTGAGTGAGTGAGTGATGGTGAGTGATGGTGAGTGAGTGATGGTGAGTGATGGTGAGTGAGTGATGGTGAGTGAGTGATGGTGAGTGATGGTGAGTGATGGTGAGTGAGTGAGTGATAGTGAGTGAGTGATGGTGAGTGAGGGAGTGAGTGATGGTGAGTGAGTGATGGTGAGTGATGGTGAGTGAGTGATGGTGAGTGAGTGATGGTGAGTGAGTGATGGTGAGTGATAGTGAGTGAGTGATGGGGAGTGAGTGAGTGATGGTGAGTGATGGTGAGTGAGTGATGGTGAGTGATAGTGAGTGAGTGATGGTGAGTGAGTGAGTGATGGTGAGTGATGGTGAGTGAGTGATGGTGAGTGAGTGATGGTGAGTGATGGTGAGTGATGGTGAGTGATGGTGATGGTGAGTGAGTGATGGTGAGTGAGTGATGGTGAGTGAGTGATGGTGAGTGATGGTGAGTGATGGTGAGTGAGTGATGGTGAGTGAGTGATGGTGAGTGATGGTGAGTGATGGTGAGTGAGTGAGTGATAGTGAGTGATGGTGAGTGATGGTGAGTGAGTGATGGTGAGTGATGGTGAGTGATGGTGAGTGATGATGATGGTGGACTCACAGGAAGACCACGGAGTGAGTGATGGTGAGTGAGTGATGGTGAGTGAGTGATGGTGAGTGATGGTGAGTGATGGTGAGTGAGTGATGGTGAGTGATGGTGAGTGTTGGTGAGTGAGTGATGGTGAGTGATGGTGAGTGATGGTGAGTGAGTGATGGTGAGTGAGTGATGGTGAGTGATGGTGAGTGATGGTGAGTGAGTGATGGTGAGTGATGGTGAGTGATGGTGAGTGAGTGATGGTGAGTGAGTGATGGTGAGTGATGGTGAGTGATGATGAGTGATGATGATGGTGGACTCACAGGAACACCACGGAGTGAGTGATAGTGAGTGATGGTGAGTGATGGTGAGTGATGGTGAGTGATGGTGAGTGATGATGATGGTGGACTCACAGGAAGACCACGGAGTGAGTGATGGTGAGTGATGGTGAGTGATGGTGAGTGAGTGATGGTGAGTGATGGTGAGTGATGGTGAGTGAGTGATGGTGAGTGAGTGATGATGATGGTGAGTGAGTGATGGTGAGTGATGGTGAGTGATGGTGAGTGAGTGATGATGATGGTGAGTGAGTGATGGTGAGTGATGGTGAGTGATGGTGAGTGATGATGATGGTGGACTCACAGGAACACCACGGAGTGAGTGATGGTGAGTGATGGTGAGTGAGTGATGGTGAGTGATGGTGAGTGAGTGATGGTGAGTGAGTGATGATGATGGTGAGTGAGTGATGGTGAGTGATGGTGAGTGATGGTGAGTGAGTGATGATGATGGTGAGTGAGTGATGGTGAGTGATGGTGAGTGATGGTGAGTGATGATGATGGTGGACTCACAGGAACACCACGGAGTGAGTCCACCCTCCTCTGCCGCTCTCTCCTCTGCCTGAGTCGAGCGTCGAGCTGAGCCAGGCGGGGCCACGGCACGGACAGCCTGCACCACCATCACCACCATCATCATCACCACCATCATCACCATCACCACCATCAACATCATCACCATCACTAACATCATCACCACCATCATCATCACCACCAGCACCATCAACATCATCACCACCATCATCATCACCACCAGCACCATCATCATCACCACCATCATCACCATCATCACCACCATCATCATCACCACCAGCACCATCAACATCATCACCACCATCATCATCACCACCAGCACCATCATCATCACCACCATCATCACCATCATCACCACCATCATCATCACCACCAGCACCATCAACATCATCACCACCATCATCATCACCATCAGCACCATCATCACCACCAGCACCATCATCATCACCACCATCATCACCATCATCACCATCATCAACATCATCAACATCATCACTCACCACCATCATCACCAACATCATCATCACTAACATCAACATCATCAACATCATCACTCACCATCATCATCACCATCATCATCACCATCATCACCATCATCACCATCATCACTAACATCA